>NC_069500.1:591682984-591980484 GCF_027579735.1 Bombina bombina
GATTGCCACCTGTTATATCGTACTTCTTTCCATTCAAAGTGTGGAGTGTGGCTGACTAATCCTTATGAATTATTGTTAGTGAGTTTTGTTTCTAACTGATTTTCTTGGGAGTCAGTGTTTTTACTATTCTCTATTTAATTTTTTTGTCTTTTTTAATATAATGTCTTCCCTGACCTTAGTGACTCTTTTGACCATATTCTCTTTTCTTTGTTATCTCTTTTTGCTCTGCCTCTGTGACCTCAATATTATTCAGCATGATTTCATCATCTTTTATTTCTAAGTCTATCTGTTTCATAAGTGAGGTTCTATACTCTATTATAAGTTTTATGAGATTTTTAGATGTTTCTAAAAGTATTTTCATCCTGAATACCTATATCTGAATCAAATGGTTTATATATTCTGCAGCATTGTTTTTGTTTTCCCCATTAGGTTATTTTAGGAGAATTTTTATATCCATTGGTGATATTTATGGATCTTTGAAGATATAAAGAGTTCACTACACCATTTTATCAACACCTGCTTCTTTCTTCACTAGTTTGATTTTTTTTTTCTCCATTTTTTCATGTTTTTTATGTCATCACATTTTTTAATGATGTTTTCTTTGTGATCAGTCACAGTTAAGGTTTTTTTTCACCATTTTTTCCACATTTTTACTTATACTTTTTTTCATCACTAATCACAAATTTGTTTTTTATTATGGACTATTTTCTTTATAATATCTGAACACAAAGGATATCATGTTTCTTATATCGAACTGGGACTGTTTTCATACTGGGACTTTTTGGAATACAAAATAGCTACCTTCTATACTGGGATTTATTGGAATACACATTAACCACCTTCTATATCCAACTCTTTTTGGGGGTTTCATCAAACCTACCATATACACAAAGATGCTATTTATTAAGTTAATATTTATGGACTTTTACATGTAAATTATATTACTGTGGATTTTTTACTGTGTTTTTGATGTTTTTTATTGTGACTATTGTGTTTTTTATTGTGATCTCACGACTGTGACTTTTTAACTATTGAATTCTATTTCTGTAAAACATGGATCCATGTATTTTATCGTATTAGATTGTATTGTATTAAAATTGTATATTCTATTGTTATTTAGGAGCCTAGGAACTCCTTTAATTGTTCATTCACCTACCTCAGCCTTTTTGGCGCTCGCTTCACAACTTATACTATTGTTTCATTTTAAGGTTACTAGGGAACCTATTGAGGTGAGCTAGAGGTGCCTATACTTGTGCAGGGTCCACCCATTACATATACCATTACCAGTTTCTACCTAGACCGTTGACCCAGCAGCAGTATATACTGATATTATACCAACATCCTCATGTGAGGAAATACATATACATTTATTTAAATCCGCACTCTATTATTTAAGTAAGTAAATATGGAGGATTTATTGACACTAAGGAGCGAGATGACTTTAGTTATTTGCACCAATATGACAAACTCTTATCACACTGATCCAGACAGATTGGACAGTATCTCTATATTCAGAAATCTCGAGAAGTTACTGATTTCAGAAGTCAAATATAATGCAGAGATCTCTTTTCTAAACAAATGTTTGGAACTGGATCTTATTCCCAAGGGACTTAGTATTAACAAAGATTGTGCCTTATAATTATCAGATTCAATGTTCATAGACAAATGGAGGAAAACATCTAAAAATCTCATAAAACTTATAATAGAGTATAGAACCTCACTTATGAAACAGATAGACTTAGAAATAAAAGATGATGAAATCATGCTGAATAATATTGAGGTCACAGAGGCAGAGCAAAAAGAGATAACAGAAAGAAAAGAGAATATGGTCAAAAGAGTCACTAAGGTCAGGGAAGACATTATATTAAAAAAGACAAAAAAATTAAATAGAGAATTAGAGAATAGTAAAAACACTGACTCCGAGTCCCAAGTAAATCAGTTATAAACAAAACTCACTAACAATAATTCAGAGGGATTAGTCAGCCACACTCCACACTTTGAAAATAAGTTTATGAACACAGAGGAACCAAATGAATGGAAAGAAGTACGATATAACAGGAAGCAATCCAACTATTATAACAACACATATACAAACCATGATGGAGATCGTAATAATCATCCATCTCAAAGGAGAAATTCAAGTAACCAAGCTCCATCTAGAGCCAATGTCCCATACCACAATAGAGACTGGGCTAACACTCATGACAGAGCCCCACGCTATCATAATAGATATGGTTACGGACAAAACAACCAAAGGATGTATAACAAGAGATAATATCCCAATTACGACAACCGATCTAATTATGACAACCGATCATATTATCCTTACAATGATAGTAGACAATATAAAACCCATAACAGGCCACACTACTATAATTACTATAATTCTCAGAGAAACTTTGATAAGCCAAGATTTACATCAAGAAATATACAAGAAAGGAAGATTTCTTTCTCCGATCACAGAGACAATACATTAGGATATGAAAGAAGAAACTTTGATCATAGGAGCCATTATTGTCGAGACAATTATCATGAGAAAAAATACCAATTGACAAAATAGGTAATAGCATGCGCCTAATGTGTTTGTAGTGAAGGTTAAAAATATATAATATAATGATGATAATATAAAGATGTGTGAAAATAGATATAAATAAAATACTTGTGTAAATTGTAAAATTGTTGCAATGTGATGTGAAACAAATTCGCTGAAAAATATTACCAATGATATAGGTGCAAATTGGCTAAACAATATTACCAATGTAATAAGTGCACAATACAGTATTAGTTAGTAAAATCAATTCATATAGAAAACATATATATGAAAGAACCAAAAACAGAAAAAAATATATATTGGATATATATACTAGTGATCAAACAATCAAAGTGATGCCGACAAGTATCAATGTCTCTGAAACAGTGTTTCTTTCAAACTTATCGTAATGAAGATGTTTTGTAGTCAGAAGGATTTCCAATATAGCAGGCAGCTGGTCTTTGGTATGTCTGATCGAAAACACAGTCTCTAGAAATGGTAAAAAGAAAGACAGCACCTCATAGTGCAAGTGGGTTCCAACAGTAATGAATCACAGTGAGAAAATAACAAGTGGTAGTATACTCACAAGGATATTGGCACCTTTGTTAAAAGAGGTGCAAATGTGCAGACTGACATTCAAATCAGCAGTCAGTACGCTGGAGCCAAATAGATTCAGATTTCCTGGATTGGCCGCTGTGGACTCTCCTCTGTGTATGCAAGCAAGATCCTATGATGTTGTGCTGTATATACAAACAGCAAGCGGTTAGTCTATGATACATTTTACCTGATGAAACGGCCAGGAGCTTGCGGCCGAGAAACGCGTCCTAAGCTCGTAAAATAAAGTGTTTTTAACTTTATTCACCATAGCATTACTTGCTTTTTACTCTGCCTGCCAAGTTATATCAGTCACTATCAGACAATACTTATCTTCCGATTATCTGGGAAGTTTGTCCTGTACCCAGTGTATGCTATACGCATAGACTAACCGCTTGCTGTTTGTATATACAGCACAACATCATAGGATCTTGCTTGCATACACAGAGGAGAGTCCACAGCGGCCCATCCAGGAAATCTGAATCTATTTGGCTCCAGCGTACTGACTGTTGATTTGAATGTCAGTCTGCACATTTGCACCTCTTTTAACAAAGGTGCCAATATCCTTGTGAGTATACTACCACTTGTTATTTTCTCACTGTGATTCATTACTGTTGGAACCCACTTGCACTATGAGGCGCTGTCTTTCTTTTTTACCAATTATCATGAGAACCCACACCAAAGATCTAGCTGAAAAATAGATATCAAAATTACTCCAACAGGTTCGACAATATTCAATATGAAAATGATCATCAAGATTCAAATGAGAGAACGCAACATCACCCTGACTTACTATCATAAAAAAAACCTAAGAAGACCATCTCCATCACCGAACAAGATCTCACTTTAGCCTCTACCTCTAACTCAGTTTTTTTAGGGAGAAATCCCCTACAGTCCAGAGAAAAAGAAAAAGAGAGAACAACAATGAAAAGGAAAAACACAGATCTAGAAGATCAGGAAATTACCACTCAACAAAAAGAAGACCTATAGAGGAAAAAAAGGAGGATCAAAACTGAAAAAAACATAAACCACATATTAAAGATGCTACTCAAGGTCCAGTCCCACAGACATCAAATTTGAACCTAGGAAACGTTACCAAAAGAGTGAATGGTATATACAACCAAAGCTCAATAGAACTATTGAAAAAAGAAGAATCTGTACTAACGTGCGGTTTGAGCTTTGCACCTACTAAATGCTTGGACAAATTCCAGGCAAGTACGAAAGAGTTTGTCAGAAAATTAACATTAAAACGTTACTTTTTAAGATCACCAATTGAACAGAATTACATACCCCTTAAACCATCTGGAAACAACGAATTTCTATACACAGATTTAAGACCGAGGTGCACCTTCTACCCAGTTGGTAGTGAAGGTTGTGCAATCAAAGCTTTCGAGACAAATGTGTGTCATGATATCAGAAACCTGAGCCGAAATAAAATCAGGAAAGTCAAATACAACTTATCAAAGTCTCAATTCGATACCATTAAAAAACTTGACAATAACCACAACCTGACCATAAAACAGGCTGATAAAGGAGGAGGCATAGTGGTGATGAATAGAAGTGATTATGATGGTGAATGTAACAGAATTTTAAGCGACACTATAACTTACCAGAGATTACTCAATAATCCGGTGGAGAAATTTAAAAGAGAGTTGGAAGACTTGGTCATGAAAGCAAAAACACTGGGAATACTAAATGAAAGATAATATAATTATATATTGGTAAAGCATCCAATCCCCCCGGTATTTTACCAACTTCCAAAAATACACAAATCTCTGGTAAACCCACCTGGAAGACCCATTATATCGGGTATAGGATCTATAGCCAGTAATCTTTCTGAATACGTGGACAAAAATCTCTAAAAGCATATCACTAGTCTCCCATCCCACCTAAGAGACTCCAGGCAGGTTTTGACCATTTTTTGATAATATAGTATGGGAAGATACATATATTATGGCAACATGCGACGTAGTGACGCTTTATACTAGTATTCCCCACGAAGGAGGTGTTGAAGCGGTGGACTTTTTCCATAAGAAAGACTCATCTGTCCCTGAAGCACAACACACTTTTATTCTTGAGAGTATCGACTACATTTTAACTCATAATTATTTCAGTAATGATAATAAGTTCTACCAGCAATTATGTGGGACCGCAATGGGGACCAGGTTCGCAGCGAGCTATGCTAATCTCTACATGGGCAAGTGGGAGCAAATCTTTTGGGACTCCTGCCCAGCTAGCGCGGACCTGGTCCTATATGTAAGATACATCAACGATATCTTCCTTATTTGGAGAGGTACACTTGAAGATGTGCAACACACCATTGGGGTAATGAATATGAACAGGATGAACTTAAGATTCACTTACGAATATAGTAAAAAACTTCTTCAAGGAGGTCGATTGTAACAATTATATCCACAGTTTAAGTTGTCACCATGCCTCTTGGAAAGATAATATTTCAAAGGGACAACTATTAAGGGTAAAGAAGCATTGCTCCAACCCCAACCCCAAGAAGTGGGAGGAGCAAGCCAGTTTGTTAAAACAGAGATTCCTAGAAAGAGGTTATAGAGAGGCATTATTGGCCTTGAAGATTGAAGAAGTCAGGACCATTAACCGCAAAGACCTCATAAAATATAAAAACAAAAAGGTGAAACAGTCCAAAGATGACACCATCAACGACCCAATGATTACAGAATATTGTACCAACAAACATATCATGGAGAAAATATTCAAAAAACACTGGTCATTATTAAAAGATGATGATATAATTGGAGAAAAATTGACTCCTCACCCACAAATTATACATAGAAAAACAAATAATATGAAAAATATGCTAGCTCTAAGCATCCCTAAACACAGAAGACAAAATGTGGTAAATCATCTTAATAAGACAATTAAAGGATTTTACCCATGTCCAAGCTGTAAGGCATGCAAAAATGGTTGGAAGACCGACACCTTCTCCTCACAACACAATAAAGAGAAATATATGATTAATAATCTGATTAGGTGTTGTGATAAGGGCGTTATATACCTAATCGAATGCTCATGCAATTTGCAGTATATAGGACAGAGTACCAGATTACTAAGGAATAGAATTAGAGAGCATATACTTTGCATAGAGAAAAAAAGCATAGACACTCCACTATACAAACACTTCACCACAAAACACGGTGGAAACCTTAAAGATTTCAAATACTGTGGGATACAAAAATAAGTAAAAATTGGAGAGGAGGCAATTACGAACATAAACTACTTTTAAATGAGTCCAAATGGATTTTTGCATAAGATTGTTTATATCCAAAAGGATTAAACAATAAAGAAGATTTACTACATCTTTTCCATTTGAACAGGCACTAATATTATGCATATTATAAGACAATCAGATGCACACATTGGGAATTATAAGTGGAACAAGCCCTTAATCCACCTAAGAAAGGCATACAACTTCAGAGACTACTAACTTAAAACACGTTTCCTAATTATTAGTATTGCAGTACTGTTTACAATCCTCACTAATAGGAGTAATGTAAGTTAGATGTCCATGTAACCTACCCACTGGCACTACTTGTGATTTCCCCTAATTGAAATACACTAAGGGCTGATATGCCTCCATATGTAGATCAATTAACTCACTGGTTATTTGACCACATTCATCACCTTAACATCAACTATATAACTTATTTCCTATTCTATATGACGTTATACTATTATATGGTATCAAATGCCCTTTCATTATGTTAGCTTAGTAAGTATTGTAAGAGTTTACTGTTTTAGCCCATCTACGTTTCTAATCTATTAACATATGTTTCAAGTTTATATATCTGTCTTTTAGCTTATTAGTTCGTCTTTTATGAACTCACAATTGCTGTTTGTACCGATAAATTATATATATTTTTTTTTATAGACTGTATGTTATTTATTATTCATTTTGTAAACCACTGCTTGCACGATTGAGGTACCTACTCATTTGTGTAATTTACAAATCCCAAATGCAACTGAGAGTCATCACAAAACCATAAAAAAGTGGTTATCCCCGAAATAACGTCAAACATCCAGAACCGGAAATTACATTACAGAAGTGATGTCAAACACTAAGAAACCGGAAATGTCATTCCGAAAGTAGAACTTACCACTAGAAATCGGAACAAATAGTATAATTCATTCAAACTGCGAATAGTACTTACAAATAAGGTAAAATGTTATCCTTGAGCTTAGATCTAGAATAATAGACAGATTTAGATCTAGGATAGATCCAGGACCATTTTAAACAGGTATATTACACTGCGTGCCCACACCCAGAATGCAACTCATGGGAAGGGGGCGGGGCTTAACTTTGGCGCTCAAACAGCCAGTAACCATTGAAAAATTTACCATATATATATATCACTAGCTTACTTGGTTATTTAGTCTTGATAAAGGCCTAGTTGTAGGCCGAAACGCATCGACATAACCACAAGTTAGCTGAATACCTATATCTGAATCGAATGGTTTATATATTCTGCAGCATTGTTTTTGTTTTCCCCATTAGGTTATTTTAGGAGATTTTTTATATCCATTGGTGATATTTATGGATCTTTGAAGATATAAAGAGTTCACTACACCATTTCATCACCACCTGCTTCTTTCTTCACTAATTTGATAACATTTTTTAAATTTTTCATTTTTTCATGTTTTTTATGTCATCACATTTTTCAATGATGTTTTCTTTGTGATCAGTCACATCTAAGGATTTTTTTCACCATTTTTTCCACATTTTTTCCACGACTTTTTAACTCTTTTTATTTCATTTTTTCAACACATATCATCAATTTTTACTTTTACTTTTTTTCATCACTAATCACAAATTTGGTTTTTATTATTGACTATTTTCTTTATAAAATCTGAATACAAAGGATATCACGTTTATTATATTGAACTGAGTCTGTTTTCATACTGGGACTTTTTGGAATACAAAATAACCAACTTCTATACTGGATTTTTTGTAATACACATTAACCACCTTCTATATCCAACTCTTTTGGGGGGTTTCATCAAACCTACCATATACACAAAGTTGCTATTTATCAAGTTAATATTTATGGACTTTTATATGTAAATTATATTACTGTGTATTTTTTACTGTGTTTTTGATGTTTTTTATTGTGACTATTGTGTTTTTCATTGTGATCTCACGACTGTGACTTTTTTTTTTTTTTTTTTTAAATATTTTTATTGAGGTTTGAAAAATAAGGCTTACAGACAAGTCATGGCATTTGCAAAAAAGAAATACATAAAATACATTGCGAAGCAGAAATGTAGCCTTTTAAGTACAAGTAAGTAAACATATCATCTGCTTCTGAAGTATAAAACACAATTAACCATGAGCATTATAATAACAAACAAGAAAAAATGTACATCTGTAGCATTGTGTTATGATAGTACATACTATTGATGCGGGGAACATATAACAACAGCGCCAAAACAGATAGTTACACAGCTATAAGTTACGGTATATATAAATTGGCATTGAAGAATAGTATGTCAAATAAGGCTAAGGAATTTCAGTAAAAATTTCAGCATATATATAAAAATAACCATTAAGATGGTATTACAGGTTATTAGCTAGCATTGACAATAATTATTTATCATGAGACTAACTCCTCCTATTCCCATGCTGAGTTCACTAAATCTGTACATTGGAGAAATAAACTCAGAATAGGGGGCCAATAACTAAATAAGATTATACTTGGATTTGCGTGGACTTAGTATGAAAAAGGCTAAGAGAGGGGTAAGCTTCAGATAAAGCACAGTATATTGATCTTGTGGGACGCTGCCTAAGGGTTTATGTAATAGAAGAACTGTTTCTATGGTGACAGCTGTTTATGATTGTTATAAGTATGATGAACAGATGTCCCGAAACACATGGAAAAAGAAATAATTAAATAAATACGTCTAAGCATATAAAACACATAGATCCCAAGTACATGTACTTAGCAATAAACAGGGAAGATGAAAAGACAGATGCTATAGAATACCCCTGAACTATAATCATCAGCTAACCCCAGAGTTCATGTCCGTTCAATAATTATAATCTATTACCAGTCTAGTAACAGTACGGCCGCAGGGAAACCACCACTGCAGCATACCCGTAGGCCATAGCAAGCCCTCGTTTTGTAGCATAGTCCTCATAAAAAGCCTCCAGGGTCAAAAGGCCGGTAAGCAGTGTCTACAAATTTGAGTAAAACTGATGTTGCATCGATCGGTTTCTGCTCCTTCAGTTTAGGAGCATGGTGCAAAATAGTAGGGGGAATTTCAACATCTAGATACGGTAATTCCTTCACTCTTGGCTGCGCAGAGCAAACTACCTTACCACCTCCAAAAATGAGCGCTGCAACCATCTGGCCCTGCAGCTCTCACGAGACACGCATGCAATATGGCGCCTTCAGGGAGTAAGTGCCGCTATTGTACCTCATGGAGTATGTCAGGTTGCCAATCACCCCGTGGGTTATCCGGTCTTGGATCTGCATGGACCGATTGACGGAGTCGTCCTCTTTACTAATTGGGGGTGGTGATCTATCCACATCAGCAGGGACATCTGCGAGTTCTTCTGTTGCAATGTTTTTTGTCCTGATTTGAGAATTCTGTCCCGTTTCTGTAGTAAAGCCGCTCTTATTTGCTGTAGAAGGTTGTGTGCCTCCTTGTATTGTATCATCATACAATAGCAGGCTCAAATCTTCAGTTACCTTTTTAAAAGCTTCATGAATACTTAGCTCGAGCTCTCTAAAATGTTCCTGTAACAGATGTAAAATCTCAGATTCCCAATTCTCTAGTAGCGTCATGATTTAAAGTTTTTTATTTCTCTAGTGTCTAAGCACTTTTTACCCGGCCTGTAGGTTTAACGGGGGGGGTGTTGAGAACCACTCGGTGAAGAGCCTGCCTTAGGCCTCAACGCTCCAGATTGGCTGCAAAGGTGGAATTCTCAGCAAAATAATATCTTTCGAATCAGCTTGGTCTGCAAACTCCAAATATCAGAATTAAATTGGTAGATGATCACTTAATTTACTGATAATAGGCAGATTATTCGTAATCCACTCAGAGCAACCAATATTGCAACCATTTAAGGTGCTGCCCAGAGACACGCCCGATGACTGTGACTTTTTAACTATTGAATTCTATTTCTGTAAAACATGGATTCATGTATTTTATCGTATTAGATTGTATTGTATTGAAATGGAATATTCTATTGTTATTTAGTAGCCTATGAACTTCTTTATTTGTTCATTCACCTACCTCAGCCGTTTTGGCGCTAGCTTCACAACTTATACTATTGTTTAATTTTAAGGTTACTAGGCAACCAATTGAGGTGAGCTAGAGGTACCTATACTTGTGCAGGGTCCACCCATTACATATACCAATTTGCATTTTCATATGAAGCCGTACTGTGACAGGCTATGCGAAACGTGTTCATGTGTAAATGACTGCAGTACTAACAAACTGCTTTCTATTACCCTGGAGAGCTGCAGAGGGGGGTAGATGTTTTAGTTGTGTGAGGGGTAACTCACAGTTTGTGAAGAGAAGCTTCTGTGATCCAAGATGGCGATTTGCGCCCCTGCAGAGAATTACCCAATGAGTGATGGCTCACTCTAAATTCTTTCATTCAAGGCCCTTCATCTTGTAACAGAGAGAGGCGGCTGGGGTAAATGATAACATTTCTGCGTATTAATTGAGGCGAGGATGTTTCAGGGCTGTTGCTTCGTTTGCTTATTATTGTCATCTTGAGTTCTGGAAGCTGTTTCTTTTCGATACCTCCATTATGCCGTCCTGTAGTGTATGAGTTAATATCGCTAAAGATAGCAATTAATAGGTTGCTTCCTAGCAAATATTGCTATTTTATAAAGGTGAGGATCAGGAGCTCGATCTATGTGTGTCCTACCGCTTCGGCAGTTGGCTCCAACCCCCCAAGGTAGCTCTTTTTTGATAGGACACCGGTGCTTACATAAAGGAGAGTGCACTTGAAGGATGTTCAAATTTTCTGTAAATGTTTGTAGACTAATTGTTGTTACCTGCTGACGGGAACGAGTTGTATTTTTCCAAGCACTGAAGACAAAACATATATGTCAACAACAAAAAAATATGGGCCAGATTACAAGTGGAGCACTAAAGAATCACTTTGATGCAAGGCATATTTGCGCTTCACTGTGAAATGATAATGTGCGCTGGTATTAAAAGTTCACATTGCTGGGAAACATTGCACTCACAAAATCATGCTTCCATAGGCTCCTACTTAGCCTCTGCGCGAGTTCTGATGCTGTGTATGACGGCTTCAGAACTTGCGCAGGCGGTAAGTAGCGCAGCAATGTTAAATATATATGTATATGCTGATATACATATATATTTATGTGTTACTATGTGTATATACACATGTAAACACATAAATATATATGTATATAAGCATATACATATATATTTATTGGTAACACACAGTTCCCATTGACCCCAATGTAAAGGCACATTTTTTTAGTGCTGCCATCTTAATTTTTTAATAGAATACACTAGACAGTATTTTAGGGGCATGTTGGGCATATTTATAAAATTAACCAGAGGTCTGACCTCAGGTTAATTTTATAAGCGGCAATTGCTGGTTAATTATCACGCGACCCCAAATGGGCAAATGGGCAAAAATATCTTTGTTTTCTTCTGCACTTTCATGTGTGTCTATGTATTAGTGTGTGTGTCTCACTTTTAACTCATTCACATTTCCAAAAGATTCCAGAATTAGAAGTTATGTTTGGGTAGAGCTTGTTGTGTTCTCAATATGGACAATTGATAAAAAAAACCTCCCCGACCCGACCCCCCTCATTCCAGTCAGATTTCACTTATGTAGAATTTGGCAACTCTATTCATAAATTACCAATCGGCTATGACATCAAATTGGAAAAAAAAAAATATAGGAAAATGTATATTATAAAAAAAACAGTGGGAAAAAAACCAAATAGGTTTGTGCAATAAACACAAAACAAATGTATCTTTTCAGTTAAAGGGACAGTAAAGTAAAAATTAAGTTTTTATGATTTAGATAGATCATACAATTTTACACAACTTTCTAATTTACTTGTATTATCTAATTTGCTTTGTTCTTTTGGTATCCTTGGTTGAAAAGCATACCCAAGTAGGGTTAGGAGCAGCAGTGCACGACTGGAAACTAGTTGCTGATTGAAGCTGCACATATATGCCTCTTTTTATTGGCTCACCCAATGTGTTCATCTCGCTCTTAGTAGTGCATTGCTGCTCCTTCAACAAATAATACAAAAAAAGTTTGATAACAGAAATAAATTGGAAAGATGACTAAAATTGTATGTACTTCCTGAACCATGAAACAAAAACATTGGGTTTCATGTCCCTTTAACCTTATAAAGGATCACAGAGTTGGATTTGATATGACATTTTTTGCTAATGATATATTGCTTGATATTCCCTTTATCCTTGATATCAGTTGTCTCTTTTATAATCTCTACAAATATTACACAGGGTAAGCTTACTCATAGACCTCATGACCAAATTTCTAAAAGTGTCTGTTAATCACCACATCACATTTTTCTTTGTCACATAAAGTTTTAAGAAACTAGCATCAACAAAGGCAGCTTAAACTCTTTGATTGAACTATTGTGTGATTGTGGTGTGATTCATCCAAACAATGCAATAAATCCAAGCAGCCATTAGCAATTCAAATCTTAGCATTGCTTCTCAGTGTAGATTAGAAGCTGATTGCGAAGGGAAAAGTGTTTGATTGTTTTACAAAAGAAAAAACGGACGCTGGAAAATAGAAGTTAAATGATAATTCTAAAGAATAATTAAGAGTGATATGCATGTCGAACAAAGAGCAAGATTCATTGAAATTCTATGCTCAGAAATCGTTTTCTAAGATGCCATCATAGTTGCCCTAAGTAAAAAAAAAAAAAAAAATATTCTCAGAAACTGTAACAAGCATGGAATTGAATTCCCTGTTTGCAAAAGCTTTAAAGAAAATTAGCATGAAAGGTTTTGAAATATTTAAATTTGAGGAAAAGTCTTTCACAGAAATTCATTAACAATGTGATGCTGCTTTTCATACTGTCCAATCAGAGTCTGTGTTATTGGTATAGACGTTTACATCAAATAATTAAAATAGTTTGTAATTTTATTAAGGAATGTAAAGGGGTGGGTTCTCCTTTATATGAAATTATTTATTTTTATGTTTTCGGTTAAAAATGGATTCTGGATTTGGGATTGTATAAACACTAATGAAATACAGATACACGTATAGCTTCTTATAATGCATAATTAGCAAGAGGGTATTTTCCCATTATTTATATATATATATATATATATATATATATATATATATATATATATATATATATATATCTGACAAAATACATAATTGCAGACATGCTTAAACCTGTATACATGTATATGAATCACTTGAGAATTTCATAGAAAAAAAATGTAATTTTAGATTTAATTGAAAAGGAACACTATGAGATGTAGTTTCATAGCAGTTACAGTTGGGACATTAAAGTCAATTTTATTTATGTCAGAAATTATTCACTGCATTTCAAAAGATGTGCATACAAAGTAAATGGTTTAAAGACATTTAAACTGGGCAGCATGTAAGATCGTCAATGGTCTGCATTCCATGGAAAGTAATCCAACCTCTTTAGGGAGAGTGAAACACACAATGTTCAGAGCTAAATTGAAGAAAATACAGGAAAATTAAAAATTGAAAGATGCATTGCAGTTTTGTTTTGCTTATTCATAGTTACACACATGGGCCTAGATTAAAAGTAAAGCTCTAAAACAGTAGCGCTATTATGCATTAAGATTGCTTAAGCACAAACAATAGTGCTATTTCTGTGCTCATATTACAAAAAACAAGTTATTCTTTATAACTCAAATCTCGGGTGCACTGACAAAATAGACGCAGTAAACTTTGAGTCAGATAACGCTCAAGCGCTAAGCTGATGGAGAGCAAATAGCAGAGTTCTTCATGCAGTTCTGTGCTATACTATTAATAATATTAATGGTTTACATAAGTTCTGAAAAAAATGCTACATTTTTTGATTGAGCTTGAGATCAACACTTGTTTTAAGAGTGTAATGAGTGTGCTAGTACCACTCCCAGCGCCATTAAAAGTATAGGTTGCACTAAAAACAGTGCATTAAGATGCAATAGTTAGACTTAGATGGAAAGCAAGCTAATGCACCCTACACTACCAATTGCCCTCCTCATATTATCTAGCATTTTATTGAGAATTACATTTTGAAATTAATACCCCTTTAAAGAAAATTAACTTGGAGGTAGTTTATGAGGCATTTCTCCTGTCTATTATTTCAGTTATTACTCAAGTTTTGAAAGAAAATTGTGTTATTCTGTGACTCAATACATCTCTCTTGATTTCTACCCCAACATTAAAGAAAGTATAACATGGTAACATAGTAGATGAGGTAAAAAGAAGACAGAAGTCCATCAAGTTCAACCTGAACAGATATTACCTGATTTACACTAAAGAAGATGACATTTGAAATTACATTACTAAAAAGATGATCCATTCAACAGAAGAAATTATATCCCTGAGTTCTATTTTTAGCCAGAAATTTATCTAAGCCATTTTTTAAGGTATTGGCATTCACTATCTCCTTAGGCAATAAGTTCTACAATTTGATTGCTCTTACAATGAAAAAACATTCCATGTTGCTGGAGATTAAAATGTATTTCCTTTAGCCTTAAAGTATACCTATTGTCAAGCAATTGCCTTGTACTAAACAGAGCTTGTATATGGGCCATGAATATATTTATATAAAGTATTCATATCACTTCTCTAGTGCCTTTTTCTAGTGTAACCAGACCCATTTTTGGCTAACCTCACCTATTATTTTCTATCCTCCACTCCTCTTCTTAGTTTTGTGGCCCTTCTCTGAACAGAGATTTATATAGTGACAGAATTGTGTTTTCCTCCCTTGCATTGATGCCTGTATAAATACATGCTGGTATCTTGTTAGCCGTAGAAGCCACTGCCTTGCATTGCTCATTTTTAGCTTATCTATAAGATTGCCAACATCCCTTTTCTCCTCTGTTTTGCTAATTCTAGTCAAATTTAAATAATAGTTATACTGCATATTTTACTTCCAAAATTTAGAACCTTACATTTACCATAAATTCTTATGTCAAGCAATTACACCCTGCACTGACCTAATCACCTTACATAACTTTGATTATAATAGTATCTCATTAAATGGACATTAAATTCAGTGTTTTCTATGTTACATCTAAGAGAGAGCATTATAAAATCTATTAATGCATTTTGTATTTATGTAAAATGGATACTCCTATACAGAGAACAATATATATTTCTGTTTCCATGTTTATGAGGTGTGTCTCTGTCCACCAATAAAATAGAGCAAAATCATTCCTTATATATGCATAAACTTTAACATAACATATTTTACAGGTACCGCCACATGCTGATGTGTTTGGGACATAATCTTTAATCATAGAACCAGTCTTTGTTTGGGACTCTAATTTACTTGAGGATTTTGTACCAAAGGTCTCTCCTTTGAACAGTACAGACACGGATATGGTCTAACTCAGTTATATAGTGCCATGAGCCTCCAATATCCAATGGAGATGTGAACTAACTGTGTAATGTTGCAAATAATAAAGTTAAAGTACTATAAAGCAATTATGATGTGGATCAATTTTTTTGAGAAGCTTTACCTTGTTAGAAAACTCTGTAAACCGCTCCTGTTTAGAAAGTGGTAAGTAAGCTTTCATTATTATTATTTTTTTGTTTTGTTATTGTATTATATAATTGTAAATACTGCTTGGATAATCAAAATGGAATTACTAAAATGTATATGCAGTTTAAAGGGACAGAATACACAAATTTTCATAAAACTGATTGTGATAGACACTACTATAAAGAAGAATATGCACAGATGCTGATCTAAAAATCCAATAGAAAACCTTTTAAAATCTTACTTAGAAGCTCCCAGTTTAGCACTGTTGATGAGGTTACACAAACAATAGCAGAAACAATAGCAGCACAAATCTGTAGACCTGGGTCTATATCTGACACTTTGGGGCTTGGTTAGGAGTCTTAAAATCAGGAAAACACTCCCAGATGGTTCATATCAATGGATAGTCTACAAAACATTTATGCAAAGGAAAATCTGGTGAACAATTACTTTTTAATTTATGACATACTGTAGCATGTAAATTCAAGAGTCTTTCTATTTCACTTCTTTCATCAAATTTCCTTTGTTCTTTTATAATCCAATTTTAAAAGGTCCACTCCAGAGTGAAGATGCACAACAGGGAGCTAGCTGAACACATCTAGAGAGCCAATGAGAAGAGACATATGTGTGTGTATCCACCAATCATCAGCTAGCTTTCAGAAGTGCATTGCTGCTCTTCAACCTACCAAGGTTAGCTCTTCAATGAAGGATGCAGAGAACAAAGGAGATATGATAACAGAAGTAAGAAATATTTAAATTCTAACTTCCATGCCCCTTTAAATTAATTAATTGATAAACACCAGCTCAACCATATATAAAAATGAATTTAAATCTAAACATAACTTGGATTAACATTATCATAAATAACATTGAAAAGACATGAGAATCAGGATACCCCAATCTTCAAGCCCAGAATGGCCATTGGGAATACAGGGCAAATGCCTGTGGCCCAGGCTCTTAAGTGGGCCGTGCTTCTATATACCACCCTCTCTTAATATGGGTAACAATAGGAAAGCTGTAGCAATCTGCATATTTTGTTAAGCAGAAAGTACAATTTATGTCCGGCTGTTAAGCAGAGGTGCTGCAGGACAATAGATCTGGTCTATTGTGACTGCTTAGCTGACAGAGGTCTAGATGATATGGGCTGCTCTGCCTTTAAATGCCCATCCCTATTTTTGGTCCCAGTCCAGTCTTGCCAATCTTTCATAGTCCCAAAAAGAAAAGGAACAAAAGTATCATTGTGAACTGGTAAAAATAAAAAAATTAACAAGTGTGACATTTAGATACTGTTAATACCTTCTTAAAACAAATATGTTTAATTAATGGACATTTCAGGATTTTAAAGAACCAGCTGCTTAAAAAAGATGAGCACAGAAAGCATTCATATTCGCCCACCCTGTTAGATGCAATATACAGAAGGGAAACTCCCCCCCCCCCCCCACACTAAATATACCACAAAGAACACAATTTATTCATATTGAATCATTTCTTAAATAGCGATAACAATCACCCAGAGCTGTTACCTGTGTTTATATATGACTTATACCTATTTTTATGTTAGATTTTTAACTGCTTTTTGGAAATAATAAAGAAATAATAAAATTCGGTATGCCTAGAAAAACAGCTTTGTAATATTCTTTCATTATTTATTTTGCCACCTTATCAAGTAATTAAATCTGAAAATTGTGTATTTTCTAATTCTCAGAGCTGGAAATGCACACTGCAGACTTTTTAAGGCTAATATTGCTACATAACTGTCTCTGATTGGCTTTGGAAGATAACATTTACAAAATAAAGCATTGTATACTAACATAATGACTGTGGGGCATATTTATCAAGCTCTGAGAAGGTTTGCCGGAAACAGAAGTTATGAATCAGTGGTCTAAATATCCCTGCTTCATAACTTGTCCGCCTGCTCTGAGGCAGCGGACAGAAATCAACCCGATCGAATACGATCAGGTTGATTGACACCCCCTGCTAGCAGCTGATTGGCCGTGAATCTGCAGGGGGCGGCATTGCAATGATAAATGCCAAGAGCGTATGCTGTCGCATTTATCGATGTGCAGCAGACATGATCAGCAATATTGGATCATGTCCGCTCGCACTATGATAAGTAGGCCCCTATGTGTAGCCTTGTCAGCTGAAAACTCAATCCTGGATTGGCTCCTCCAAATGAGGGAAGTGGTGGGTAGAGTTTGGTTATTTAAAAACAATTAGAGCAAACAAGATGTCAATTTGTTGAAAAAATGTTCAGACTTGATGAATATGACAACCGAAAAGTCTTGTAATTACGTCTTGTACATACTGTCCCTTTAAGATTTTTTCAAGGGACAGCAAAAATGGGCTTATATCCCTTTGTATTTATGTACCATTACCTTTTCATCTGCCTTTGTAGCTTAATTTTTGTTTTAAGGGTTAACACAATTAAAGGAACTTTTAGTTAAACTGCCTTTCACCATACTTTTTATAATGAGAATTAAAAGTGCTGTAACAATTATATACACATATGTTTAAAGTAATGGTAAACTTTTACTAATCATATATGTAATCTTTGCCATTAAAAAAAGTATCCATTTGGATGAACACTTTTTTAGGACAATTGAAATGAACATCCAATCAGTATGTGTGCTATATAACACTCTTGAAGTCCAGCCCTTTAAAGACCTTTAGGAAGCCTATGTAGAGAGTTTGGAGGACTGCTTTCTTTGTCCCAGCCCAGCAAAAAGAATAAATTAAGGGGGGCAGAGGAACAGAAAATACCAAGTAGGATTATAAATCTTATATATATATATATATATATATATATATATATATATATATATATATATATATATACACTTTTAAAAAAAGAAAATACTTATGCGGTTTTGCTTGTACACTAATATACTTTTCATTGCAACATTCTTAAAGTCTGAAATTTACCATCACTTTAAGGACCACTAAATACAGTAGAAATGTGTAATTTCTTTCAAATTTAAAAGTTTCCTTGTATTTCCCTGTCCTCTGTATCATGAAATGACTATCAGCCAATCACAAACTCATATTCATATATCTATGTAAACACATGCTTAGTAGCAGATGGTACCTCAGAAAGTGTGCACAATTAAATACTGTGATAAATTTTGTTATGGAATTTTTTTTTAATATAAAGTGGATTAAATGGGAAACTAAATAATAAAATAAAACAGGCTTTACATTATTTTCAAGAAGAATAAATGTGGACCTCAAGAGATGTTGCTTTTTTACTGACCAATAAAACATAATAAATAATGCTAAGATAATAAGTGCATAATTCTCACATTTTTTTTAATATCTTTATTAGTTCCAGCGACAGAAATAAATATATGTCAAATTACATTTCATTATGCCACACAGGGCATTCATAAGTATACACAGATAAATGTATGTTAAGACTAACATATTAACAACATATATAATACCAGAGAAAAATGACAAGACAGGAACACATCAATGTCTGGCATTCAAAAATCTAACCAAATATATCGCTGGAAATTTTATGATAATTAAACAACTAATAAGGCAACCAACTAAACAAGGGGAAAAAAAAAAAAAAAAATTCTTTACATTTTCTCTCCCTCTCCCCAGCCCCTCACCCCCTCCCACCTACCACCTCCATCTCTTACCTAACCTGCCACTTCTCTTTCTCTCCTTATTGTTGAATAGTTGCTATTTCATAATGATATCTCCCGCAGACCAGATACCCAAGTTGGAGGATATAATTCCAAAATGACCAATTCTGAGAAGGCTATAGTATTTAAAAAGGGTTGTAAAATACGTCTTTGGATCTGTAATGGGTAAGAAATAATCAGCGGAGACCAGTCCAGAAGGAAAGTCCTGACCCTAGATTCAGCTGCGAATTTGGTATGAAAAGATTCAAATAAAATTTGAGACTGAATTTCTTTAAGGAACCCTGTAACTCTGGGGGCTGTATGATCTTTCCAGCCCTTAGCAATTAACTGTCTCGCAGTTATAATAATTGTATTAAATATCTTTATCACTCGTTTAGGGTGTAGATTAACATTAGTTAGGAAAACTACCTCGTCGGCAGTAAATGGAGCCATATCTCACATTTTTGATAATACTATAATTAAAGAAAATGAATGATAATTATGACAATTATGCAAACAAAATTGTTATAACTAACTTCATCTACCTTTTGTAAAGTGTAGTTCCTCTTCAGCTTTTGGTTACTTTTAACCACGCAAAAATAAAAAAATGCCAACCTTTTATTTTGTTTACTATATGTCTGTACAGAATCAGGTTTACACTGTCATGAATGTTTAAAATTATTTTCTTGGCACTACCCATAGTCATTAAATTTCAAATGGATGGGAATATACCATGGCCTCTGTTTGCATTAGCAAAGAGGTTATATTCATAATACATGTGTACATGTAATATTAAGTTAATCAGGTACAAGAATGCAGATTTGTTGTGGCCAAGTGTGATGAATAAAACAAGATGAATATAACTTTAGTCATGAATAGCCCACATGAAAAAAAAAAATCCTTTTCAGAAAAGCACAGGTAGCAAAATGCACTTCAATATGTTTTAAGTTTAAAAAACTAATTTAAAATAATGTCAGCATCTTTTCATGGTAGAATATAAGGATCAGCATCTTTAAATTATTTAAGAGGTCCTCTGAGAGTAAGTTGTGCTTATAACGTCAGATTTACTCAAAGACATGGAAAGAGCAGAGGCAAAGTGTTGAATAAGGACTTCCTGTGCAATTTTCACAGTCATATTTTTACAGTGCATAATTGCAACAGGCTGTGAAATTCACATATTTTTGTTAAGGAAAAAATGTTTATACATTCAGCTTAGTTGTATTGAACTTTCACTTCTCACTTTCCTATTGATAAAATGTGAAATTTGTATTCAGGGACAAGAACAGATTGATTTTCCATTATGGCAGCAAATATTTTTTTTTTAAATGCTCTACACAATATATATATATATATATATATATATATATATATATATACAGTGCAGCAATGAAAATAATGTATTTACTGTACATTATATATTAAGTATAAATTAAATATTGTAATATGGTCTTTTTATTTTTAACTCCATAGTTCAATTGGAATTCATTACTAAATAAACATATACAGCCAGAAACCATCTAATCAATCTGCTTGAGACTGGAAAAGGTTTGGATTTCGGAATATTTGGATTTCGGAATATTTGAATTTTAAAAATGTAAAAATTTGGAGAGGGGATGGAACCCAAGTGCAAACAACAATATCTTATCTCATTTAGGCAATCATAAAACAGCTTATGCATATATCCTAAAGGTAATTTAATATAATTTTAATACTTGCGTATACATAGTACCACCAGAAAGATAGTACAGTAATGTAATCAGAAAGGTAATGTGTTGTTTTAAATAAATATAGACTATTTGCATTTTAGAACATAAAAAACAAACCAGGCACAGGCAGAGAAGATTGTGACTTACAGACAGGGAAAATAGTAATTTATTATATATATATATATATATATACAGGTGGCCCTCGTTTTACGCTGGTTCAATTTGCGCCGTTTCAGAATAACAACCTTTTTTTCAGTCATGTGACTGCTATTGAAAGCTTTGGAAAGCAAAGTGCACTAATTAAAATAGCCAGTAGGGGGGGCGGAGCCAGCTGGCCTTGAGGACAGACGCATTTTCTTACAGCTCCTGCTTATAGCCACATTATACTTCTCTCTTTCTGAGATTTTTGCCAAAATTTATGTTGTAACACAGGTCTTGGAATCCAAGGATCCTCGGGATTAACTCTGTGTATAAACCAGATGGGAAGGGACCCAATATAACTCTCCTCTACGACGTGGGCCTGACCGACTACGGCAGCAAACAACTACTTTAGTCCTACTCCTCTGATTCCGTGAAACGCTAGCATGCAAACTCCACTATGAAGGGGACTAATCAGCTACAACTGCTTCTCACAAAGCTAGCACAGCAGATGGACAGTCACTTTACTGATCTTACACACATAATCAGAAACCTAAGCTGGAGTGAAGACCTTTGCGCGCCCAAAATGGAGGAGAGAGCGGATGCTGCTTCACATGGTACGCAGTCACAGACCGATACAAGTATCTTTTTGGCCACAGAAGATTCAAACCGGTCATGCCTATCGCGGACCAGAGAGATTGAAATTGAGCTACAGGATACATCAGCTAAGAATAACCCTGCAAATCTACACCTTACAGCTGACTCTGATGCGGAGACACAACAGAGCAGACCTTGCACTAACTCCTTATCTCCCATCATTCGGGACAGCACACTGGGCCTCCTGCCATATCCTAATAACACCCCTAAAGCAAGGAAAGCGGATGATCAGATCATCACAGCACAGAGACTGCAGGAGGGCTTTCAGCGTTATGATCGAGACATCAAGGGACAAAGGGAGCTTAAGTGGCTACAGCCTCACTATCGCTGTCAGTGCTCTAAAACCAAAGAAAAACATCATCACAGTTCTCCGGAGGGCATAGGCTAAATACTGAATTGTAATGTGTTGTCTATAGTCCCCGGCATGACCCAGGACTATATAATGGACTTTGTCAAACATAGAATTGCAAAATGCACACTGTTATATTTTATTAGCTTCTGGTGTGGGAGCCAGATCTGCAAAAGACACCTTTGAGTAATATGTGGGGGTTTTTGAACAATGTTACAGCTGTGGCTGGTGTTACGAGTTATGAGGGCATTGATCATCCAGCCACGCACAAACATAACAGATCGCAGGATTCACGCAGTTCTCTCAAGCCCCTTAGATTTACAACCCTCCACAAGAGCCAGGACTGTTTTCTAGGCTGTCTTCTCTTCGGGTCTCACAGGATTGACATAAGATTTCCAAGTGAGTGACTGAGACTACTGTGAGATGCCGGACTCAGATAACATCCAGAATGGAACTGTGTTGCATATTATTGTTCTTCGATGCATGTTATGTATTAGGTTACTATGTACAGATTGTTTACATGCACAGTTAATGTAGGGTTTTTCAGAGTGTGTTTTCTACATGTCTAGTATAGCTCTCGGTTTATTCCTTCTCCTTAGTTGGTGTCCACAGCGTAACATCCCTGCGGTATCTAATACCTAATTTCACAGCATCTACAGTGGGTTTATTGTTCAAAGTCCGCTGAATTGTTATTTCATATATTATTGTAAACTGACCCTAAGGTACATTCAATCATTAAGGATGTCTACAGTTACTGCAGTATTTCACGCCCTAACTTATAAGATTCTTATAACTCCTAGGTGCAGTGTATTCATCCTTTACATTTGGGCTGGCAACATGCATCATTGCTATATAGTCATTAGTTAGGCACCAGAGTATTCCACTTTATTTATAGCTTCATTAACCTCCAGAGACACTACTGTCTTATTCAGCTATTCAGCAAGTCTGATCCGACACATGGTCTACAAGGAACTACCCTGACACTAGTTTATATAATACACTTCCCCATATACATTTTTATAATGCAAGGCCTTAGCCGTGGGTTTTTGCTATAAGGATGCTATTTATCAAGCGAGATCTGGAGGTCATATTATCCCTGAGTTATTCATGCTACACATAAGAGAAATTACCTTTTCACTTAAACACTATAGTGGGCATTTACACCAGTTTATTGTTCCTTTAGCACTCTCCGTCTATCCGTTGCACACCATCATACCCACCCCCAACCTGCTGTAGTTCCAAAGTGTTGTAGGTGCTACTTTTAGATTTGGAGCGCTATGTTTCCAAAATATTACCCAACTCTCAGAAAAACATGTAGCTACTACATTCTATCTTGAACTACACTGATCCCCGAGTTCTAAACCAATCAGTAGTACTATCTGTCTTGGTTAGGTTACCCTCTATATATACTAAGGCAAAAACCTACCTGTGGTATACATGCATTATGTTATCTTATTAAATTGAATATGGATGTAAACAGCATACCCTACATTCAGCATTGAGTTTTAGCCCTAGATACCACAGGTCTTTACCTCTACGCTCAAGAGTAATATACTTGAATAAGTGAAGCATTCTCTACACTATGAGGAGGTCTACGCTAGTGGCAACTACAGTACTGGTCCCACAAGATTCTTTGGTAGTAGTTGAAAGTACTTATTAACTAGTCTTATACTTATCTCACCACCATACAGCTTTATAAATTATTTGACATGTTTGATATGCAGATGCCTGTTTTATCAGTTGTCAAGAGGCCGTATGTTTATAAATCTATATATACCATTTTTCCCTTATTGTCTCTAAGATGACAGAACCTAAGACATTTTATAGTTTTCTCATCACCGGAGAGACAACCCTCCTTATATTATATTTGAAAGCCCAGAGGCCAGAAACTGTTTACTAAGCTGATACCCTGACTGGCTTCGCCCTCCCACCCTCCCCTTTACCTTATTTCGAGCGGCTCTTGCCCGCTGCATTTCCCTCCCCCCAAAAAAAATCCATACAGCTAATCCCCCCCTTGTTTTAATGTTACCTAAATAGATTTCTTATGTTATACTATATATGACAGCGGGGGGTTCATTCCTGCTCTTTTATGATATTATATTGCAAAACTGAAGTCTCATTATTAAGAATCCAAATCCCATATTAACACCTTGGACGAAAGGGTTTATAATATTCCTCTTACATACTTATTTAGCCTAAGTTGGCCTTATGGCACCTCCATTTCTTTATTTAAATCAGGCCTCATCACTTTTGTTAACAATTGCCAATGTATCCTTCTTTTTAACCTTACAATTGTAGTGCAAGTAGGCACAACCTGTATTAATAGACCTGGTAATATCACTGTGATGGCATTGTATTCCCTTTAATCAGTCATTGTTTTGGGATAAACTTCCCTTGTTGTATTTGATTATAGCTTCAATAAAAAAAATAAAAATAAAAAAATAAATAAAAAAAATAGCCAGTAGGTGGAGCTGTCCGCTTGTTTTGCAGAAAATGTATGCAACTTAAAAGGTCTGAAATTGATCGGTGTACACAGAACAGACATTACCTATTGAGCAGCCTCTTCCCTATAATCTTCCTGTACAGCTGCATGAGGTAAAGGTGCCTAACTGCTTATTAAGCACAGCAGATTGAAATGCATAGAATAGGTGCAGACCCAATATTATCTAACATGCTAACAATGCAGAGAACTGATTGCAGAAAAATGCAAGTAAAAAAGCGTTTTTGTTTATTAAACTTAGTTTAATGATGATGCAGTCTGTTGTGTGATTATTTAATTAGGTGCTGTTAGCAAATGTTTTTGTTCATTAAACTTAGTTTGATGATGGTGATACAATCTATATTATTAGGTTTATAATGCAGTTTTGCATTTAAAGTCTTCATTTCAAAGCTTTAAAAATAATGTATTAGGTGTTACTTATGACAATTTTGAGAGGGGCCTGGAACCTAACTCCCTCACTTCCCATTGACTTACATTATAAACTGGGTTTCAATTTACAACGGTTTTGATTTACAACCATTCCTCCTGGAACCTAACCCCGGCGTAAACTGAGGGCTACCTGTATATATATATATATATATATATATATATATATATATATATATATATATATATTAAAAAGTTTGGACTTTGGAATTTCAGATTTGGGGATTTGTGTCTGTACTTAAAAGTATGGCATTTTTAATATAACAAAGGCTCTTCCTTTCCTGTAGTCTGGAAGGCTGTAGAAACCAGAGGTTCTAGTAATAAGGACTGATCTCATGGTGATATCCAATATGACTGTGTTAATTCACCTAATTATATTTCAAAAACAACATATTTAATAAGATACTGCAATATTAATTTGAGATAATAGTATCTTTGAAAAGCCAATCAGATACTTTGATTCACAACCCCTTAAAAATGGAATGACAGTCCACCAATAACTCTATTAAAGGGACACTAAACCCAATTTTTTTCTTTAATGATTCAGATAGAGCATGCAATTTTAAGCAACGTTCTAATTTACTCCTATTATCAATTTTTCTTTGTTCGCTTGCTATCTTTATTTAAAATCCAGGAATGTGATGCATAGGAGCCGGCCTATTTTTGGTTGAGAACCTGGGTTATGCTTGCTTTATTATAAACTTTATGAAAAGGAAGAAAAAGTAGAAACTAAATAAGTTGCTACACACAAGACAGGGATTTCAGCACATCATATTTATTTGACAAATACATGATTCAAAGAACCCATCATATAGAGATGGTATATCTCAGTGCTTTTCCAATCGTGCATATACGTCATAGGCAGAGCATCTACATAAACATTATATAGACAAATGAACCATCTGGAAGTACTTAAGAGCAGTGGTTGCTTTGTGGACATAAACACAAATAAGACAGAGCAGGAGCAAACAAATAAATAATCAATTATATTCTTAACACAGCAACACCTCCACTAGAGGGTGGCTTCGCCTAAATAGCGAAAATTGGCCACCATAGTGATCCATGAGGATCTATGCCTGTTAATAAATTACTCCTAATAATATTCAAATTTGTTGCAAACATATTCAAATGCAAACAAATAAAGATACAAAGATGACCTAATGGTCATTGAAGGTAATGTAGACTATGGGATATGTACAACACCTTTTTTCAGAGGTTACCACTATCATAAAGTAGTTCTTGGTGCCATGAAAATAAATTATTAAATAAATATTGTCCTAAAGGCACAGCTTGCTGCCATAAGTGTAACAGTGCAATGCAGGTAGGCTAGGAGTTTTCTTTAGTGAAGCGGGTGTGTATAGATTGTTGTGATAATCTCCCTGTAAAGCATTCACTTAAGCGTACACAAGGTATTGCCAAAAGGCCAAAAAAGTCTGTGACTTTCCAAGGTTAAAAGGAGTGAACAAAGTTACCATGCCATTATGCGAACTGTCAAAAGCTTGTTTTCCTCCGTATTACCAATTTTGGCTCAAAAGGTTCATCTTAGGAAAGGCACCGCTACAGATGGCAAGCGTGTAGCAAACAAACCAAATTCCTTCTTAGCTGCTGTTTAGCTGGAAACACTGTAACCATCAGTTAGCTCTGAGACAGAGCAACCCGCTCTGAGTACGTCACTGCCAACGCGCGTTTCACCCCCCACGTGACTGCAACGTCATAGGGGTTTCTTCAAGGCAAACTGTTGTTGGTTGGATGACCAGGCTGGTTATTTAAAAGCCATAAAGCAACATGATTTGATTCTCTTTTTGAACTGGCAATCAATTAAGGAGTCACCTTTATACACACCCCTGATTTGGTAAGAAGTGAAAATATATTGACAAACACCGGAACATTGTGGTATAAAATACGAACAAACAAATAAACTTGATCGGACAGATTTAAAATAAATAAAGTAGCAAAATAAACTATAATAGGGGCGGAGCCTACAGCTGTTGCGGAAAGACGTGTATATGCAGAGCTCCTGACTCCAACTTGGATTTAACTATAATATTTCCTCCCAAAAATATAATTTTCGTGTCTAGCACCGTATGTAAGGTGCCCTGATGTTTGCCAGGTGGAGTTGGTGAGACATTATTATATAGACGGACCTTCCTATGCTCTTCAGCTAGACTGCATAGAAGCTGACTGCGTGGCAAGCAGGCCTGCACTGTGACTCAGTTAATCTGTACTGTCAAGGCTGCCGCACTTATGACCCCCCCCGGGATCCTATTGATTCTGGGTTAATAGCAGCATATTATTGTTGCCCTCACCCTATCCTTTCCTTAACCTTACCTCTAAACATTACCTCAGCACTTTAAACTAAGAGCCTGAGAACGGAACTAGTGTCAGCAATGGCGGCGATGGAGATAGTTTTACAGGAACTCAGCGCACTCCTTGATTCTCACCAGGCAGCCTTCACAGAAATGCTGCATGAAGCCTATAACTCAGTTCGGAAAGTTATACATAATGGGTGCAACGCATTGGATAAGACACTTCATATCAGTGATGACTGCTTGGAGCCCCGCCACTCGCCATCTTTGGCCCCCCACTACTGTGCTGAGAAAGTGAACCAGCAGGTCTCCCAGATTGCGGACGTACTTTGGACTCCCCATAATCAGCCAGAACAGTCCAGTGATAGACCAGAACGAGCGACCTGGATTGTGGAGGGTAAGCACAGTCTCAAAGTTTTGCACCCGACCGAAGCCACAGTATACAGACAGGTCTTACAACATGTAGCACATACTGGCATGATCGGAGCTGAATTGACACTGCCTTCCGAGTTCCTGATGCCTCAGGGAAGCTGGGGCCCTACTAGCAACGGACAATCTCTGACGATCAGCCCACAGATTAAATGTTCCATCTACTCTACAGAGGGTGAGATGCTTACCGACAACGACAGTTTTGACCAGAAGGGAATGGGACATTCACAGCATGTTGTCTCCCCTCTCAGCCGTGGAAACCGGGCTGGCTCATGCGGCAACGTGAAAGACTATAAGACTGGCATGGGCTAAACCGGGTGATGTTATTGCTGCTTACATGCGGGGTATATGATTACTCATTTCTCTATAACTGGGTTTGAACAACTATGTCCCAATGTTTTGTTTAAGCCCCAACGGTTGTATTCTCTTATCTTGCTAAGTTTTACTGTATTGGCTTATGTTGCATGTGTTCTTCTGCTGATACTATGATGTTTGTGTACCTTAAGTCTAACAGTCACTGTATGTACTTCCACAGGGGTAAATTATTTATCTAATAGCAGCTGTTTTCTTAACATTGCCTTGCCATAATCCTTGTTTTAGTTTACTAGCCTCCTTGCCAATAATCAAGTTCAGAATGTTGGTAGCTATTATACAAACTATTTCCTACGGATTATTAGTGCAGCATTGATCTAGGCAAGGGAGCCATCATACTCTTGATCCACTAGCATTACATTATTGTTAGCCATTTTATAGGGATTGTCCAGTGAATCTTATATGTTGGTATTTTTATTATTCTTGTCAATTGATTGTGTATTCCTAATTACCACTACCATTACATAATCGTTAGTTAAGTTTAAGTTATAATCTTTCTCCTGAACGCCTCCACAACAGCAACGCCTGCTGCATATTATACCACAGTTATGTACCCTTAAGAATCCCTTATCCTTTATAGCAAACGATTCCTTCTGCCGTTAACCGAATTAACTCTTTGATAGGAATAGCCAGGACATCTCCCTGACCCATGCTCCCCTACACTTATTTTGCTATGTTACTTATCTTATCCATGCCCATATGTCTTGTACACCTATAGTTCCTTCTTATGAGGCTAATTGATTACATCTCCATAGTCATTAAATGTGCTTACAGTTTGCTATTCCCCAAACCAACTGCTTGCAATTGAGGTCCAAAAGTGGCCCATTCAGTTATTTTCTTTGTATCCCCTAACTGTTCCCTACTAAGTTTTTAACTATATACAGGAGGTCCAAGAGAGGCCTCTATTTATCATGGAGGGAAGCCATTGTTTATGATTGCATACTATATTTTAAGGGGATTCTCCTTAAATAAAAAATCTGAGGTTATCTTATATTGGTATATTTGAGTGATTATCTGTTTGAACATTGTGAAATTTAATAGGCCAACCGTGTAGTGATTACTCTATGTTTTCAAAACCAAGTCTTTACTTACCTGTACCATGTATTTTTTTTGTTTTCACTTTAACACCTCAATAAAAATATTTAAAAAAAAAATAAATAAATAAAAAAATAAACTATAATATATAGTAAAGGAAATATACCCTTATCATTTGATAAAATCAGTGGTTCATATGTCTTAGTTAATGCGCAATGAAATTTCATTATTGAGTTAATTAACAAATCCAATTTATACATTGAGGCCTAGATTTAGAGTTTGGCGGTAGTCGTCAAAACCAGCGTTAGAGGCTCCTAACGCTGGTTTTTACCGCCCGCTGGTATTTGGAGTCAGTCAGGAAAGGGTCTAACGCTCACTTTGCAGCCGCGACTTTTCCATACCGCAGATCCCCCTACGCCATTTGTGTATCCTATCTTTTCAATGGGATCTTCCTAACGCCGGTATTTAGAGTCGTGGCTGAAGTGAGCATTAGAAATCTAACGACAAAACTCCAGCCGCAGAAAAAAGTCAGTAGTTAAGAGCTTTCTGGGCTAACGCCGGTTTATAAAGCTCTTAACTATTGTGATCTAAAGTACACTAACACCCATAAACTACCTATGTACCCCTAAACCGAGGTCCCCCCACATCGCCGCCACTCTATTAAAAAATTTTAAACCCCTAATCTGCCGCTCCGTACACCGCCGCCACCTACGTTATCCCTATGTACCCCTAATCTGCTGCCCCTAATACCGCCGACCCCTACATAATATTTATTAACCCCTAATCTGCCGCCCCGCTATCGCTGACACCTGCATATTTTTTTTAACCCCTAATCTGCCGCTCCGTACACCGCCGCAACCTACATTATACCTATGTACCCCTAATCTGCTGGCCCTAACACAGCCGACCCCTATATTATATTTATTAACCCCTAATCTGCCGCCCCCAACGTCGCCTCCACCTACCTACAATTATTAACCCCTAATCTGCCGACCAGACCACACCGCTACTATAATAAGGAAGAGTTCTGTGAAACGCGCGTCAGGGGTCCAGCAGGAGCAGCTTTGTCTCTCCTGTCTGCCGTTTTTAACTGCTTACCCTTGTGCAAAAATTATAGAAATTCTGTTGCTATAAACGGGTCAATCATGGTGCCTACTTTAGACTAATAGTTAAAAGTTAATACAGCCCTCGGATTGTAAGGGTTTAGCTTATTTTTATATAATTCTAAGTACGCCCATGTTGATCTATATATCTATATACAATTAAGATGCATGATTGGGTTTAAGTGTTTTTAATTTTCTAACCGCTACCACTGTGTGAATGTTGGTTCCTAGTTGCTTTAATAAAGATTATAAGGTATGAATGTTATGGAACTTTTTAAAAAAATATAACATAAAATCTATCTGAATCCATTATTTGGAGTTTATATGATAAACAATCTGTGGCAATCTCTGCTGTGAATTCTATTGTATTCCTCATACAATTAGTTTTTCTAGTTGTTTAGTTCTGTTCTCTGAGATCCCACAACAGATACTGATCCCAGTTAACAATATTTATTATAACATAGATAAATACCAAATATATGTATTCAAATACAAATAAAGGGACTATATATGTCATTACTTAACTCCATCCCCCCATTACCTCTACTCTAAACTATAATAAATATATTAACCCCTAAAGCTAAGTCTAACCCTAACACTAACACCCCCCTAAGTTAACGAAATAAATTAACTCTTATTAAATAAATGATTCCTATTTAAAGCTAAATACTTACCTGTAAAATAAACCCTAATATAGCTACAATATAAATTATAATTATATTGTAGCTATTTTAGGTTTAATATTTATTTTACAGGCAACTTTGTAATTATTTTAACCAGGTACAATAGCTATTAAATAGTTAAGAACTATTTAATAGCTAAAATAGTTAAAATAATTACAAAATTACCTGTAAAATAAATCCTAACCTAAGTTACAATTAAACCTAACACTACACTATCAATAAATTAATTCAATACAATACCTACAAATAACTACAATTAAATAAACTAACTAAAGTACAAAAAATAAAAAAGAACTAAGTTACAAAAAATAAAAAAATATTTACAAACAGTAGAAAAATATTACAACAATTTTAAACTAATTACACCTACTCTAAGCCCCCTAATAAAATAACAAAGACCCCCAAAATAAAAAAATGCCCTACCCTATTCTAAATTAAAAAAGTTCAAAGCTCTTTTACCTTACCAGCCCTGAAAAGGGCCATTTGCGGGGCATGCCCCAAATAATTCAGCTCTTTTGCCTGTAAAAAAAAAACATACAATACCCCCCCAACATTACAACCGACCAGCCAATCAGATTGAGCTTGCATTCTATTGGCTGATCGGAACAGCCAATAGAATGCGAGCTCAATCTGATTGGCTGATCCAATCAGCCAATCGGATTGAACTTGAATCTGATTGGCTGATTCCATCAGCCAATCAGAATTTTCCTACCTTAATTCCGATTGGCTGATTGAATCCTATCAGCCAATCGGAATTCAAGGGACACCATCTTGGATGACGTCCCTTAAAGGAACCTTCATTCTTCAGTTGGACGTCGGAAGAAGAGGATGGATCCGCGCTGGAGGTCTTCAAGATGGAGCCGTTCGTCATCGGATGAAGATAGAAGATGCCGCTTGGATCAAGATGGTTGCCGGTCCGGATCTCCTCTTCTTCTCGGATAGGATGAAGACTTTGGAGCCTCTTCTGGACCTCTTCAGCCGCTGCTTGATAGAAGACTTCAGCCGGATTATGGATCGCCAGCCCCAGCTTGGGCTTGGATGAAGACTTCGGAGGCTTGGATCAAGACTTCAGAGGACGGATCGGTGAACCTGGCATGGTGAAGATAAGGTAGGAAGATCTTAGTGTTAGGTTTATTTAAGGGGGTTTGGGTTGGATTAGGGGTATGTGGGTGGTGGGTTGTAATGTTGGGGGGGGATATTGTATGTTTTTTTTTACAGGCAAAAGAGCTGAATTATTTGGGGCATGCCCCGCAAATGGCCCTTTTCAGGGCTGGTAAGGTAAAAGAGCTTTGAACTTTTTAAATTTAGAATAGGGTAGGGCATTTTTTATTTTGGGAGTCTTTGTTATTTTATTAGGGGGCTTAGAGTAGGTGTAATTAGTTTAAAATTGTTGTAATATTTTTCTAATGTTTGTAAATATTTTTTTATTTTTTGTAACTTAGTTCTTTTTTTTTGTACTTTAGTTAGTTTATTTAATTGTTGTTATTTGTAGGTATTGTATTTAATTAATGTATTGATAGTGTAGTGTTAGGTTTAATTGTAACTTAGGTTAGGATTTATTTTACAGGTAATTTTGTAATTATTTTAACTAGGTAGCTATTAAATAGTTATTAACTATTTAATAGCTATTGTACCTGGTTAAAATAATTACAAAGTTGCCTGTAAAATAAATATTAATAATAAAATAGCTACAATATAATTATAATTTTTGTAGCTATATTAGGATTTATTTTACAGGTAAGCATTTAGCTTTAAATAGGAATAATTGATTTAATAAGAGTTAATTTATTTCGTTAGATCTAAATTATATTTAACTTAGGGGGGTGTTAGGGTTAGACTTAGCTTTAGGGGTTAATCCATTTATTAGAGTAGCGGCGAGATCTGGTCTGCAGATTAGGGGTTAATTATTGTAGGTAGCTGGCGGCGACGATGTGGGGGGCAGATTAGGGGTTAATAAATATAATATAGGGGTCGGCGGTGTAAGGGGCAGCAGATTAGGGGTACATAGGGATAACGTAGGTTGCGGCGGTGTATGGAGCGGCAGATTAGGGTTTAATAATAAAATGCAGGTGTCAGCGATAGCAGCGGCAGAATAGGGGTTAATAAGTGTAAGGTTAGGGGTGTTTAGACTCGGGGTACATGTTAGGGTGTTAGGTGCAGACTTAGGAAGAGTTTCCCCATAGGAAACAATGGGGCTGCGTTAGGAGCTGAACGCTGCTTTTTTGCAGTTGTTAGGTTTTTTTTCAGCTCAAACTGTCCCATTGTTTCCTATGGGGGAATCGTGCACAAGCACGTTTTTCAAGCTGGCCGCGTCCGTAAGCACCGCTGGTATCGAGAGTTGCAGTTGCGGTAAATATGCTCTACGCTCCCTTTTTGGAGCCTAACGCAGCCCTTCTGTGAACTCCATACCAGCGGTATTTAAAAGGTGCGGGGGAAAAAAAGCCAGCGTAGCTAACGCACCCCTTTGGCCGCAGAACTCTAAATCTAGCCGATAGTGAACACAAACAAAGTATTCCATATACCATAACCATGGCTGAGTTTTTTTATATTTAATTTAAAGAGACATTTTTTATGTACAGTTCATGGTTCCAAAAAAAATGATCACAAAATTTTATTTGTTTGGTTAGAGAAAAGCTGCAAATTCGAACTTCTCATTCAAACCTTTTGTGGTTACAGTTTGTAAATTGTACATCCAAGCTGTCTCTTTTTTGAGGAGGATATTATCAATATCCCCTTCTCTTCCATACAAAGAACAAGCTTCAATTTCTTTTTATGGCCTTTTGGCAGTACCTTGTGTACGCTTAAGTGAATGCTTTAAAGGGAGATTATCGCAACAATCTATACACACCTGCTTCACTAAAGAAACTCCTAGCGTACCTGCATTGAACTGTTACACTTATAGCAGAAAGTTGTGCCTTTAGGACAATATTTATGCCAATAGTCCTTACATACTCCATGATCATAAGTTTAATTTAATATGATTAAACAATATGATTAATATGATTATACGATTTTGTGTCTCTGCTGGTTAATAACACTGATCCATAACTTGTTGTGGTAATTACTAGACTCTCTTTGGGGCTGTACATAGATCCTAATCAATAATTTATTTTCATGGCACCAAGAACTACTTTATGATAGTGGTACCCTCTGAAAAAGGTGTTGTACATATCCCATAGTCTACATTACCTTCAATGACCATTAGGTCATCTTTGTATCTTTATTTGTTTGCATTTGAATATGTTTGCAATGAATTTGAATATTATTAGGCGTGAGTTTACTAACAGGCATAGATCCTCATGGATCACTATGGTGGCCAATTTTCGCTATTTATGCGAAGCCACCCTCTAGTGGAGGTTGATGCTGTGTTAAGAATATAATTGATTATTTATTTGCTTGCTCCTGCTCTGTCTTATTTGTGTTTAGGTCCACAAAGCAACCATTGCTTTTAAGTACTTCCAGATGGTTCATTTGTCTATATAATGTTTATGTAGATGCTCTGCCTATGATGTATATGCATGATTGGAAAAGCACTGAGATATACCATCTCTATATGATGGGTTCTTTGAATCATGTATTTGTCAAATAAATATGATGTGCTGAAATCCCTGTCTTGTGTGTAGCAACTTATTTAGTTTCTACCTTTTCTTCCTTTTCATAAAGTTTATAAGTTAGTTTAAGGGTCTGCACATTTCTCCTTCATATAAGGTTTAAAAACCCAAGGTAAATTTGAACTTGGGCCCAATATATTAAACTGATTATTAGAGCCAGACTCCCTTCCAACTTTATACATATGCTTGCTTTATTGGCGGGTAAATGTAAGCCTCCAATAAGCAAGCGCTATCCATGGTTCTGAACCTAAAATGGGCTGACTGCTAAGATTTACATACCTGATTATAAAATTAAGATGTCAAGAGTACGAAAAAAAATTGATAATAGGAATAAATGAGAAAAGTTGCTTAAAATGTCCTGCTCTATCTGAATCATGAAAAAAAAAAAATTGTGGGTACAGTATCCCTTAAATTCTAGTTTGATTTTGATTTTTTCTTTTAACTAATCTATTAGTCTTCAGTTAGAAGAACAGAAGGTGACAAAGAAACCACCATATATAAGACACAAGGTGCTCACAGAGTGTAAAGCAGTAGATTGTGCTAATCTTGCATTCTGATCACTTTTGAGCCATTCAGATAGCTCTCCCAGGCAAAGACGGCTGTGTCCTCCTTCAGAGGTGGGTTCGCAAATCCAGCAAGAAATTGACAGTGGCAAGCTGGTCAGTCTCCGTCATAGAACTGGATCTTGTTGCATCCCTCGAATCAAACAAACTTCCACAGAGTGTTTGAAGTGAAAGGTATGAGCTCAAAAAAAGTGTGCTGACAAAGTATCTACAACGTAAGACTTTAATAAAAACAAATAAAACATATCACAATGCGTTTCTCAGTCAATAATGGACTGTTTCATCAGTTGAATAACAATACATGGTCAGCACAGCTTATAAAAGGCCCTAACTATGAAACGCCTAACACCTGTTTGCGCATTCAAAAGAACAAATCGGACAGGTATAGGCTATTGAAAATTTGCATACGCTCCTTTAATAGGTGCAACACACTGCATGCAACGTTATCCACCTATAGTGAGATCCAATCTGTCAGAAAATAAAAATAAAAGAGATATTTGACCTGCTGTCATAAGAAAATTCAGATCAAAGCTAAAAACATACTATATTATAAAATCGCAACAATATTGTTATGCAGCAAATTGACAAATATGTTGCCAATACCATATTTAAATGCAAGTTGATATTACATATGCAGAAACAGAAATATGAAATCATTCTAGTCCATCTACAGATGTAAGTATATATCCCAAATGGGTTCTTGCATCAACCTAACCAGAATAGCTACAAACACCTATGTCTACAGGATTATGTTCAGCTAAATTTGTGAAAAACCTACATTTTTATTAAAGACTGCCATATCAATGTTCTCATTTCAAATCGAAAAAGTTTCCCTTTGGCGTAAATGGACCAATCTAGTTCAACCCATGCATTTGATATATGTTCAATTGGGAAGATTCTTAAGGTGTCTAATGTGCCATAATGGGGCTGCATACTATGCCTAGGGACACTATGATTCATAATGGTATTTTTAATATTTCTCATATGTACCCCTCACCTCTTTTTGAGGGGTCTACATGTTCTACCAATGTATTGGATTCCACATATGCATTCCATGAGGTCTACCACGTATGTGGAATCACACATAAAATGGGTATCAATATTAAAAATGTCATTAGTGCTCGATGAGATAAAGCTCGTTCTCTTACCCCAAGTAAAGGCACATAAACCACAGTTCTTTCTGCTGCATTTATAAAAAAAAAACTATTATTTAGAGGACTTGTTATCCTATTAATCTTGCTAGGAATTTTGCTCTTGTGTTTTCTTGGGGCTTTACTTTCCCTCATAACTATTTTGCTAGGTGCCAGTCTATTCTTCTGTGTGGGTGTCCTTCTGAAAGTACATGCTGGTTTAGGGCCAACTAAATTTTTCAAAATGGGGTCCCCTGTCAAAATATGCCAATATTTTTTTTAAAATTCTGATGATTTCTCCATGGTTATTATTATATTGAGTTATAAACCTCAAGTGGTTTTTGTTTTGACTATCAGGATTGACTTTATTCAAGTGGGGTTTCATAAATAAATCCGTTATTTCTAAATTTCTATCTTTGTTATAACTTTCTTCTAACAATTCTATTGGATATTGTCTTTCTATCAAACTTTCAAACAAGATTTTCGATTGTTCATCGAAATCACCCATATTGGAGCATATTCTATGAATCCTACAAAATTGATTGGTATATTCTTCTTCCAAGGTTTATGATGATTACTATGATAATTCAAGAAACTATTGGTATCAACTGACTTAAAATGTATTTTTTGGTTCTATTGTTGTTTTTTTTTGTTTTTTTCCATTTTAATTATTTTTATTTAGGTTAATTGCAAGGCATTCAAACAACTATATGTCAATAGAGAATACAAAAGAAAATCATTGAAAAACATAAATTCAAGGTAAGTATACACAATGCCTGTTTATATGACACTAACAAAAAAATGACGTCATTTAAAGGACCAGCCATTCGTCGGGTATTCTTCGGGCGAGAAGGATGTTCCACGCCGGAGGTCTTCAATATGGAGCCACTCATCGCCGAAAGGATGAAGATTGAAGATGCCACTTGGATGAAGACTTCTGCTGGATGGAGGACCTCTTCTGCCCCAATCGGATGAAGATTTCTGGCCGGATCGGATGAAGACTCGTGCCAGTCCGGATGTCCTCTTCTGCCTCATCAGTGCCCGGATGGCTGAAGACGGCTCAAGGTAGGGTGATCTTCAATGGGGTAGTGTTAGGTTTTTTTAAGGGGGGATCGGGTGGGTTTTAGAGTAGGGGTGTGTGGGCGGTGGGTTGTAATGTTGGGGGGTATTGTATTTCTTTTTTTTACTGGTAAAAGAGCTGATTACTTTGGGGCAATGACCCACAAAAAGCCCTTTTAAGGGCTGGTAAAAGAGCTGATTACTTTGGGTCACTACCCCGCAAAAGGCCCTTTTAAGGGCTATTTGTAATTTAGTTTAGGATAGGAAATTTTATTATTTTGGGGGGATTTTTTATTTTATTAGGGGGATTAGATTAGGTGTAATTAGATTAAACTTCTTGTTATCTTTTTTTTTTGTAATTTAGTGTTTTTTTTGTACTATTGTTTAGTTTATTTAATTGTATTTTATTTTAGATAATTGTAGTTAATTTATTTAATTAAATTATTGATAGTGTAGTGTTAGGTGTATTTTTAACTTAGGTTAGGATTTTATTTACAGGTAATTTTGTAATTATTTTAACTAGGTAGTTATTAAATAGTTAAATAAATATAAATCCTAAAATAGCTACAATGTAATTATTAGTTATATTGTAGCTATCTTATGGTTTATTTTATAGGTAAGTATTTAATAGGAATAATTTATTTAATTACAGTAATTTTATTAAGATTTATTAAAAATAGATTTAAGTTAGGGGGGGTGTTAGGGTTAGGGTTAGTTGCAGCGACGTTGGGGGCGGCAGATTAGGGGCTAATAATTGTAGATAGGTGTCAGTGACATTGGGGGGGGGGCAGATTAGGGGTTAACAAAATTTAACTAGTGTTTGCAAGGCGGGAGTGCGGCGGTTTAGGGGTTAATAAATTTATTATAGTGGCGGCGATGTCCGGTCGGCATGTAGGTGTCGGCGATGTTAGGGGCAGCAGATTAGGGGTTCATAGGTATATTGTAGGTGGCGGCAGTTTACAGAGCGGCAGATTAGGGGTTAATAATATTATGCAGGTGTCGGCGATGTCGGGGGTGGCAGATTAGGGGTTATAAGTGTAAGATTAGATGTGTTTAGACTCAGGGTTCATGTTAGGGTGTTAGGTGTTATGTGTTTTCCCATAGGAAACAATAGGGCTGCGTTAGTAGCTGAACGCTGCTTTTTTGCAGGTGTTAGGTTTTTTTTCAGCCGATTCTGCCCCATTGTGTCCTATGGGGAAATCGTGCATGAGCACGTTTTGCCAACTTACCGCTACCATCAGCAACGCTGGTATTACAGGTAGAAGTGGAGCTAAATTTGCTCAACGCTCACTTTTCTGAGGCTAATGCAGCCATTCAGAAACCTTGTAATACCAGCGTTGTTTAAAGTGAGCGCTGGAAAAAAAAGGAGCGTTAGCAACGCTAGTCTTTACCGACAAAACTTGTAATCTAGCCATTTAATTTTTTGATATATGATAATCTTTGTCCAAAAATATAACAACTCAAAAAAATGGTCTCTTTTGGACCTAACGCTTGTTTTGCAGTAAAATAAAGATTAATTGTGTGTATAGACTATACAGATTCTTTTGATATGGACTATGTATATAGGATCTGAGAGAGTTAGGGAAGGTTAACACCATCCTATGTATATTATGCAGAGCATATAGCTTCACATGTATAGTTATACATGGAGTATCAACATATTAATGGATAAACTATCATAAATGAAGAAGGGATGGAGTAAGAACTTTAGGTTGCCAGTGGAGCATATTCAGTATAGTAGAATATATACATTATTGGTGACCAACACTCTAGCTAATAAGCCTCATAAGAAAAGTGGAGCTTACTGGACATAAATTTATAGAAGGGTAAAATACACACTGAATGATATGTAATAAAGAGCAGACATATGTAATGTGTATTTCCAGTTTGATAAACATCTATAATAAAACTGAAACTAGCTAGCTGTTTGAACTGGGACCCCAAACCATCCCCTGTAAAAGTCTCATAAACTAAATGCCTAGCCATAAAAAGTAGTGCCTATTAATAGGTGTAGAACATATATACTCTAGGATAAGGATGTCAGACCACCAAGGCCACTGGAAGTTCGGCATTGGTTTTAATAATAAGGGTTCTACATAAAGCAGATTACAGGCAATATTTTGAACTATAATGGGCTATGAAGAAACACAAGAACTGCCAGGGGTTATTTACTCTTCAATAGAAGAGACATAATAGAAGTTTCCCACCCGTTATGTGGTAGCTTTCAGATATACTCATTAGCCTACATATATATCTATACACATCTCCTATATTGTAGATGGACAACAAAAAAACATTAACAGAGGGATTATAACACTGTGACCTTATTTTTTGCTTTTATATGAAACAGGATGAATATAAATTAAAATCTTCAAGCACCTATGAGCAGACTAATCAATAACTGGACTAAGAGTAAAACAGCATAGCAGATACATGTGAGATCTCAACTCAATGACAGTTTTAAGTGTAAGCATATGATTCTCATAGAACGTTCCCTGTTGGCACACTTTTATACTAATAGGAAATCTATAAGGAACAGATTTCAGCCAATATTGTATTCTAAACAAATCAGAATAGAGGGCGCCACATAGTGCAGATCATAAAGATACTTTAAAACAGGTACAGGAATAGCAGAAGAATCCTACTCACAATAATGAAGAGTCCACAGCTCCAAATTGGTGGAAAGATCCTAGAAAAGGGAAAAATAATAGGTCGGCAGCAAATAGAGGGTTAAAAGAACTTTAAAAAATGTATTATAATGATAAAAAAACAGCAACACGTTTCTCAGTGTAACACACTGTTTCATCATGAGAAACGCGTTGCTGTTGTTTTTATCATTATCATAATTTTTTTAAAGTTCTTTTAACCCTCTATTTGCTGCCGACCTATTATTTTTCCCTTTTCTGGGATCTTTCCATCAATTTGGAGCTGTGGACTCTTCATTCAGGCATCTGGACCTGTGGGACTGAACATTGCTGTACAGACTCCCTTCCGTGGTATCTCTGGACTCTCCCTGGCGAGACGAGGATCCCTTTTGTGACATCATCTATTGGTCTACCGGACGACGGGTGGTTCCAGACTGCTGGTATTGCACATCTGTGCTTTACATATTGTGAGTAGGATTATTCTGCTATTCCTGTACCTGTTTTAAAGTATCTTTATGATCTGCACTCTATTCTGATTTGTTTATATTCCCTTTACCTGTGTCGCGGCATGACACCCTAGAGGAGTGGCCTGTTGCTTTGGATATACATCATTTGGGATTATCTGTCATTGCAACAAAGGACTGTCCTATCATCACCTACCATCTATTGGACTATTTGTCTTTATACCCTTATACCTACATTTATTGTTATTACATTATAATTTTTGTCTCATTAGTTTAGTATCTTCTTTCCATATTTTAGTGTGTTTTATCAGCCCCTAGGCGCCTCTTACAAGTACTGCAGTGACGCTATCTGTCACTAGCTTACTAGTTGAATATTGTAGTCTAGCCTGGGCTCTAGCTAAAGTAAAAATGGCCAAGGGTTGTCTTCTCTTAATTAAAAAATATGACAAGATAGAAGTTTCCCCCAAAGTATGTAATAGTTACAGTTAGGCTCCCTTAAGTAATATATAATAAAGTTGTACATTAGCAGAGTAATCATGATGCTTCAATCGTATATCTAACTTTATCTGGAATACAAGCTTACCTTACCAATGAGTAAGATGCATTAAAAGAAAAAAAGAATAATAAAAAAAAACAACTAACCAACCACTGGGTACAGAGCAAAATAACATTTTCAGACATGTCATTTTTAATCATAAGCAAAGGGTTTTCATGATATAGTCCCAGTTAGTAAAGGAAGACTTTTGTAATAGCCTTGTGATAGGTTCTTTATCCTATACCCCTGGCAAGCGGCGCTCCATTCTCTGGTAGCTTCATGTGAAGGGGATCTCTGTAAACCTTTTGCAAAGTCTCCACATGTCACTTTCATGACTCAGGCCTGCTGAGCCAAAGGCTTCAATCCAAAATTGGAGAGAGGAACATGAGTCAATCATGTGTGCCGGCACGGATGTAATCGCTTCCCTTGGACCATCTACGGGAATTTGGGAAAATAGAAGATGCGCTATACAGCAATCAAACTCAGTAGGGTATAAACATAGTATATATTTATGTTAAAACGGAGAGATATTTCTCTAAACTTCTCAATACAACAAGGTATTTTTAAAAAAATATTGCTTTGCAATGGTAGAAACAAACAAGTTAACAAGCTAAAACAGCCACCGGTGGTAATTAAGCTCTCAAATCTTGTAATGAATCGTATATAAAACTTCTATACATATATTATGCATACTATTCATACAAATGTTTATAGTTAACACTAAAATGCAAGTTAAAATATTCAAAACTTGAAATCAGGCTTCCATATTTCACATTCAGCTTAAGCATGCATCAAGAAAACAAGCCTTTTGGTGCTTTTAGCGGCTTTTGTTATCTGTGTAATCCGTGTAATGGGGAGTTGCAGGTAATTGGTATCTCACTGCTTCAGTGTACTTATAAAGACATAAAACAGTACCTTAATAGTTCAATTTAATTCAGCACATAAGTCCGGTGTACTTCACGACTTTTAAGGGTATCCCTACTGAGTGTGGTTGCTGTATAGCGCATCTTCATTTTTCCCAGATTGTCTATTTATAGGATTACTTGCATACATAAATCCTTTTGAAGCTGCTTTAACCACACCTCTGATAGTTAGCTCAGTAATTCTTTTTCCTATTGACCATCTACAAAAATGTCTAGTTCCATGCCTCTGGATGCCTGTATTCCTGTCACAGAAAATTTACGATCTAGTACCCCCAGTTTGCTCCGTAATCGCCGACCACTCGTACCCTTATCAGATCCAGTTTCCCTCATTGGTATGAGTGGGTAAGTATTGTTCAAGATGACTTTTGGCTCTTGCATCGCCGGAAGGACAATGGGCAAGGTAGAGGGAGGATTAAGTAGTTTATGCATAGTAGCCGCAAATGTAGACACCTCAAGGTCTTCCATGTGTAGAAATTGTAGTAAACATAGTGCTGTATCCGACTCAGTCAGAATTTGCCACTCCTGGTGCCCTGTACTTCTAGTCAGCTCTTTAGTACTCTGGTTAGTAGCTTGTCTATGGAGTCTTGTGGATAACACAGTTGGTTCTGCCTGGTCATTAAAGGTCTCTGGGGCATCGCCGCCATCTTGAGAGCCATGAGGGGTGAATTTTTTTTAAAAAAATTGCGTAATTAGTAGATACGTTTTTAAACGACCGTGAGCATTATCAGTAGTAGTGGTTGTTTGCCCAAGCCTGTCAGCTTGGGCAAATCGATTTAAAGCAATCGCCAGTTTATATAGGTGCAGGTGTGGAACTCCCAATCATCCATCCTCCCTATGTGTATATAACATGCTCTTTGCTATTCTTGGGGGCCTGCAGTGCCATATATAAGTATTGATAATGGATTGCAATTTACGGATATCTGCTGTAACACCTGGGATTGGTAAAGCCTGCATTACATATAAAGCTTTTGGTAGCAGTGTCATTTTAGTTGCTGCTATTCTCCCTAACCGGGAGATATTTTTGGGGAGCCAGGAAGACGTCAAATATGCATATTCATCTAGTAGTTGCCTGTAGTTTAATTTAGGCAAATCTTCTATTTTAGAAGTTAAAAATATCCCTAAATATTTTAAGGCTCGGTTTTGAATTTTATATGAGTATAGTTGCCTAATCATAGCCAGTTCAGCATTTGATAAGTTTATCGGGTATAACTCTGATTTATTGGCATTTATCCAAAAATTTGAGACTGCACCATAGGTTTTTAATTCATGTTGGACATTTGGGAGGGATTGCAATGGGGCTGTCAGCATCATAAGAATATCATCGGCAAACATTGCCAACTTGTAAATTTTATCTTGTATTGTAAGGCCTTGTATCTTGGGGTTATCACGTAACTTTAGTGCTAATGGCTCCAATGATAGCACAAAGAAAATGGGGGATAGTGGGCAGCTTTGTCATCCCATTTCGAATTTTTAAATGTTCAAAGTCCCATTAACCTTGACTTGAGTAGATGGAGTATAGAGCTAGGATTTTCTGTATAAATTCCATGGGGAACCCACATTTTTTAAGAGTCTGTAAAAAGGTCCAATCCATTCTGTCAAATGCTTTTTCAGCATCGGTTGAGAGATATATTGAGGGGGTATTTGATTACGTTGGCGCTTCTAAGAGGGAAATTTAATTAATTAGTGGCTAGTTTGGGAAGTGATATGCTATCAAGATATTTCTTACAAGCTATCCCATGGGAGATAAGATAGGAAATAAGTTATAAGTTATGATAAAAAAGTTTTAAAGGATTTTCCAATGGATGCTGTGTCTTCTATTGGGGTACCTTGTGCAGTGTTGAGAGAGTGAATGTAAAATCTTGTATTTTTTTTTAAGGCCCTAGCTAAAAGTTTTCCTGTTTTGTTCCCTTCACCATAGTATTTTTGTTTTATATATAGCTGATATCTCTGGGATTCAATTTGTAGGTATTTATTTAAGTTATTTCTTGTTTAATTTAGGGTGGCAGCTAACATTTGATCATCTGGGTTAATTTTTAGTAACAAGACTGCTTTCAAGACTTCTTGGGCTAGTTTAGTATATTCTTAAGGGATTGTTTATATTTATGGGCTTTAATTTTGATAAATTTACCATGTATATAGGCCTTTTGAGCTTCCCATAGCATTGTAGGATTGGTGTCTGGTGTGTTATTGAGCGAAAGGTAAATGTCCAGTTGCTCAGCAACTGTTTCCAGTACCTTCAGGTCAGACAACAGTAAGTCGTCTAACTTCCATGTGAAGGTTTTAGTCGGGATAGCGGGCCATGCTATTACACACTCTACTAAAGAGTGATCCGACCATACTGTGTGTTTAATATTAATTTGCTTAACTAATGACAGAGCAATGTGGTCTACTAGTATATAATCAATCCTTGAGTAGCTCCTTTGCGGATATGAAAAAAAAGTTTAGTCTCTCGTTTGTGGATCAGTGTATCTCCAGGCGTCATGAAGTGTCATAGATTTAATGTCCCTCCATAAGGAGTGAAGAGTTTTTTTGATGTATACGAGTGCCGGGTTGGAGTTATCCAATATGGGGATTAAGGGAATATTTAAATCCCCTGCAACTATCAGAGGGCCTTTATAGAAGTCGATACTTTTAGTGAGGATGTGCAAAAAGAATACAATTTGATCTTTTTATACTCTGAAGTTTTACTAACAGGTCTGGTGTATCTCTTATGTATGATTTAAGCTTATTATTACCACCTCCCTAAAATCCATAAATCCCTTATTGAGCCACTTGGAAGACCCATTATATCGGGCATTGGAAATTTAACTTGTAACTTGTTGCAGTATTTGGACCAATTCTTGAAAAAATCGGTACTGACCCTTAAATCATAAAGAGTCCATTATTGACTGAGAAACGCGTTGTGATATGTTTTAATTGTTTTTATTAAAGTCTTACGTTGTAGAGACGTTGTCAGCACACTTTTTTTGAGCTCATACCTTTCACTTCAAACACTGTGGAAGTTTGTTTAATTTGAGGAATGCAACAACATCCAGTTCTGTGAGGGAGACCCACCAACTTGCCACTGTTGATTTCTTGCTGGATTTGTGGACCCACCACTAAAGGAGGACACAGCCCTCTTTGCCTGTGAGAGCTATCTGAATGGCTCGAAAGTGTTCAGAATGTGAGATTAACACAATCTAGTGCTTTACACCTAGTACCTTGTGTCTTATATATGGTGATTTCTTTGTTCATTTTGATCTGCACCATTGTGGTGCCACCTTCTGTTCTTCTAATTGATACAGTTATCGTTGCTCATTTGCCATACTGAGCTTGGGAAGGAGACAGTAGCCGCTTTTGTCCCGTGTCGACTAGGATGTTGTTTGGAGACACATTACTATACCATTATTTCGGTATTTAAGGAGGACTGGAATATATCTATATCCCTTGTTTGTTTGTTGTTTCTCTTTGTTGTTTTTCACTATTCACCATATTGCGGTTTTATACGTTGCACTGGCATTGTATGATAAGATTTATATATATATATATATATATATATATATATATATATTAGCACATTTATTTTAGCTGGTATACACTATTTTGTTTTTTCACTTTATATAATTATATAATTATCATGTTTGTTTATCACTAGTAAGGCGCACCCAGTATGTATGTTTATTTTATATATTTATGATAATCCAATAGTCTTGACCACTTGAAAATCAATTTTCTATTTTTGCATGGCATATTTTGGGTTTTGGCACACCTCTTTATGCATATATCTTTGTGTATGATCAGTTCATGTTACATATGTATTTTGAATACAACTTGAATACCATTGTCTGAATGTTCATTTATAATTTGTATTTATGTTTTTGGGTGTTCTCTGTAGTGTTCCATGCAGGATCCCAAAAGATGGAAACCAGGGATGCACATGGACAAAGTAAAAAGTGTTTGATGGATGGAAGCAAGGTGGATAGAAGTGGGGTTCTTGGTGTTTGTAGGTGGGGAGCAATAAGGGGAGGAGACATGTTTAGCCATATAAGGCAGTCTTAATCAATACCAACTCAGCCAAACCCCAACCATGGTTTACCTTCACTGTAGCTGCATATATTATTGATGAATCTATGGAAACTACCATGAAAGCTATCCCATCTGAAAAGCCTTTTTCTTATTGATTTGTTTTAATTTGTACTGATTTTATGAAACACAGATATTCTGGATGTATTAAACACATAATTCAGGAAGCTTAGTACATTTAATCAGGTATCCTTTTAATGGAATAGTATAGAAAAGAAAGTAAAAAACCACACATATGAATATGTTTTCGCATGGTAACATCTAAATTAATGGAAAGAATATCCATTTCTGTTGCATATGACATAACACATTTATTTTTCCAAAGATTAATACGATATTCATTTTTAAAAAATTATAGTTTTACAGATATAGTATTATGATACAGATACAGTATTATGCCTTCAAATACATTAAAGGGACTGTGTACTTTAAAATTAGTTTAATGTGTTTTCAATTGCTTGTTATACAAGCTGCAGAGTTTAAAATGTATGGGAACTTATTTACACTTTTACACTAAGTCCTCCTTATATTCTTTATTACTGTTTACTCAAAGGCCAATACATAGAGAGAATAATGGAAAATGAATATTTTAGAATGTTCTTTAGTTTATCACAATCTAAAATGATTTCAGCTACTAAAACCTCTCAGTTCCTAATGAGTTTTCAATTGAAAAGTTCCTGAAAATCTGTTAAGTACTTGTTATTAGGATCAAACCTGGGAATCCAACTGAAACTGACACATACAATGGCCCTTTCACACCTCTTTAGGTTGCAGTAAAGTTGTTTTGAATTAACTACATTATATAGTATGTTAAAAATAAATCATTTACATGTGTGAGAGTAACCTATTGTAATCTGAATCCACCCTGCTAAGTGGAAAACAATATGACTGTAAAGGCTGCCCTGGAAGCGTTGCGAAGCATAGATGTAGGGACCTTTGACCCCAGGAGGAAGTAGGATGTCAGTGGGCAGAGCTTCTGGCTGGGGTTATAAAAAGGGGTGGTTCTGGGTTTTTTGGCACAATTTTTCTGACAGGGACAGCTGTGGTTGTGTGGATAAGTGCTATAGATTTTGAGGAGATTTTGTGCAAGATTCATAATGCAGCAGTGGAGAGAGGTTCTGAATAGATGGCCATGCAGCTACTGGGTGTTCTTTCTGGAGGTGCTGTTCCTGTGGAGTCTCCTGCATCTTCTAGACAGAGACCAGCACGGCGCTCTCCCCCTCCTGAGCGCCTCAGCCATGATGCAGCCCATGGGTTTTGGTCACTGCAGGAGAAGTCCCATCAAGGAGGTGAGATGGCCTGTAACTGGGGCTTCAGATGGAGACATTGAGGTGATGGAGAATTCAGTACATGCTGTTCCTGGTGCTTCAGGTTTCATTAGAGCCATGGTGGAGGAGGAGCCGGTAATATCAGGTCAGCAAGATGAGTTTTCAGACAGACAGGACCTGTTTCACTGCCCCTCTGGGCCTGAGGGTGGGTTTTCTATTTTGTTGGGGGAAGATATTATAACTTCTAAGAAGGATTTTTATAATGTTGATTCAGAGGTTTTTGGGGGTTTTAACATGTAGCAGGGTTCTGTGCAAGGGGAGTCTCAATTGCAGGGGATTGCTGATTTGTCCTCTGTTATTGGTAGGGTTGTGCATGTTAGAACTGGGAGCATGGTTGTGGATGGGAGGTCGCAAGGAAAAGAAAAAGAGGCAAGGCCTCTGCCAGGTCCTCTGGGGTTGCTCAGGGGGTAGTTAGGCCGGTTAAGAAAGGGAAAGGGCCCGTTTCAATTACCCATGCTGGCCGTAGTTCTAGAGCAGTAGTGAGTAAGAAGAAACAAGGGAGAGTGTTTTTTGCTGAAGATTTGAATTTGCAATTTATAGACCACTTTTCTGGCTCTTCTGAGGGCGTGGTACCACCTTCACCATGTGTAGAATCTGGGCCTTTAGATTTAAGAATAAAAAGTAAAACTTTGCTTAGAATTTGTCAAGATCAATGGGTGAAGTCAGTTCTGGTGGGTCATGGTATGCCTGGCTGTTGTTCATAATGTTGACCCTTCTGATTTATTTCCTGCAGAGGTCTGTGGTGATAAGGGGGATTCTTTTCACCTCCCAGAGCTATAGATAGATAAAATCATCTTGGACCTGGATGGTATGCATGAATTGTTGGAGTCTTCTATGGCCATTGGTGTTCCTGTCATGAGGCATCGAGAAGGCCATGTGGGTGATTTTCTCGGAGCAGAAGCATTGGGGCATTATTTTACTGCCTGTGCACCTGATACGGTGTGGAATGTAGCTACTAGGGGCCCAAGGAGGTTTGGAGTGGGCCGGTCCAGGGCTGGGTTTCATCAGCACAGAGGTAGGGAGAAAAGGGGTAGAGCACAAGAGTCAGAGGCTATGCAGGGCAAGCGATCTAGGGTTGCCCAGCAAGGTTCGCAAAGGGTTGGGATTGTTACACAGCCTACTAGTATATCATCGGGTTGCCAAGTCCACATCTGGAGCTGCAGGGCTCCATCTAGAGGGGTGTTCAGTCAGCACCACGGTTTGAGGTGTTTGGAGAGGTGGCACAATCAAGTACATCACAGGCCAAGATTGATATTGATGCTGCATTACGGTTACTTCCGGTCTATCCGTCGTCTCATATGTTGTTAGGTTGTTTTTTTTAAGGACATTTTTACATTGACCTTTGTCTACCCATGGGCTGCTCAACATCTTGTTGCCTGTTTGAGTGTTTTAGCTAATTTTTGGAATGAGTAGTGTGTGATCTTTCTGTTTTCTTTTCTGTCGTCCACTATTTAAATGATTTTTTATTTGTTGGTTCATCTGGATCTTCAGCTTGTGTTTGTTTGAGAGATGCATTTTTACAAATGACAGATGATTTTGGCGTGCCCATTGCTATATATAAATCGGAGGGCCCAACTACGGTCCTCGATTTTCTTGGTATCACTATTGACTCAGAGAAGATGGAATGCCGTTTACCTGCTGTCAAAATTTGGGATCTTTCAGGTGTGATTCAGAAGTTGAAAAGGTGACTTTGAGGGATTTACAATCCCTCATGGGCAAGCTGAATTTCGCTTGTCAAATCATTCCCATTGGGAGAATATTTTCGAGACGACTATCCCTGACGACTGCCAAAGTGAAGGAGCCGCATTATTGTGTTTAGCTTTCAGTGGAACACAAGAAGGACTTGCTTGTATGGCTGGCCTTTTTGAAAGATTTCAATGGGGCAGCACTTTTCCAGTGACCTAGATTGTCTATTGAAGAACTTTGGCTCATGACTGATGTGGCAGGAGATGTTGGTTTTGGAGCCTTTTTTAACGATCAGTGGTGTGCGGCTAAGTGGCCGTCTGAATTGGTCTGTTCCGAGCTGGTTAAAAAAATGTTTTTTTCTAGAACTGTTTCCCATCATTGTAGCTATTTTTGTGTGGAAAAAGGCATTCCACGACAGGTCAGTATTGTTCTATACAGACAATACGATACAGGGGTGGTGGCAGCAATTAATTCTTTGTCTTCGTCTTCTCCTCCAGTCATTTGCTTGCTAAGTGTGTTGGTGTTGCAGTGCCTGAGACTAAATGTGTTGGTTAGGGAAAAGCATATTCCTGGGACCAACAAGTTCATTGCGGATGCTCTCTCTCGTTTCCAGTGGCAGCGGTTTCAGGAGTTGGCTCCTCAAGCGGACAAAGATGGAAGCGAATGCCTGGTGGCAGTGGGGACTTACCATCTGGTGAGGACGTCATTGGCTCCATCTTCTTGGGCTTCTTATGCTAAAGTCTGTAATGAGTGGCAGTGTTTATTGAAGGATGAAGGCATCCAAGAGGGTTGTAACAAGAGAATTGAAGTACTGCTTAAGAAGATATGGAAATGGAAAGGTGTGGGCTTGTCCAATTCTGTGATTGATATGCGTTTGGCAGCTTTGGCTTTCCTTTTTAAGTTGAATGGTGTTAAAGACATAACAAAGCTCTTTTGCATTTGGCAAATCGTTAAAGGTCTCAAGAGAGGTAGGGCTAAAGTGTCATTATACACTCATTTTTTCTTTGCATACATGTTTTGTAGATGATCTATTTATATAGCCCATAAAGTTTTTTTTTTTTTTTTTTTAAATGTATAGTTTTGCTTATTTTTAAATAACATTGCTTTGATTTTCAGAATCCTAACCAAGCCCCAAAGTTTTATGAGAATACCATCAGCTACCTTCTCCAGCTTGCTCTTGTTTGTGTAAAGGGTCTTTTCATATGCAAACGAAGGGGGGAGTGTCTTAGTTTCTACTTGCAGTGGGCTTTCTGGCTACCTTTTCAGCATAGCTAAACTGAGAGCTTCTAAGTAAGTTTTTAAACAGTTTTATACAGGATTTTTATATCAGTATCTGTGTATCTTATTCTTTATAGTAGTGTCTATTACATGCAGTTATATGAAAATGAGTGTATACTGTCCCTTTAAAGATATTTGTAGGCCTATATCATTTTCTTTACTTGAGATGTTGGGGGTACTACCAAAAGTTTGTTTGACGGATTACGAGGTGTTCCTATTTTGGGCTGCTTTCTTGTTATCCTTTTTTGGGGTTTTTGTATTTCAGAGTTGGTCAGTGGGAATAGATAGGCTCATGGAGGTTTAAATTTGTTGGATGTGGGGCTTACGGACTCTCATGTGTCCATATTTTTAAGAAGTTGCAAAATGGATCAGGAAGGGAAAGGTCATTTTATTCTGCTATTTCCCACAGGGACTGAAATTTGCCCTTGGCTTGCGGTGCTCACGTATTTGCAATGGAGGCCGGCTGTTGGGGGGCTCTTTCCTGATCCACAGGGATGGTAGTGCTTTGTCACATTTTCAGTTCAGGGCAGTGCTGGGTCAAGCTCTGATAAAATTGGGTTTGCGGCCTGAGGAGTTTGGGTAACATTTCTTCAGAATTGGCGCAGAAACCAAAGCGTTTAGGGCTCAGTGAGAATGTGGTGAAGCATGTGGGGAGATGGGGCTCTAAATGTTACCGGTCTTATATACGGCTGGAGTTAAGGGTGGAATCTGTTTAGCTTTAGTTTATATTGTTGTTTTTTCTGCTGTTTTAATTCCAGATCCTGTTCAGGTATGGTTGGTGGGCCATTCTTTTATTTACTGGGCTTGAAGAGTAGCAGCAGAGTAAGAGGATGGTCTGCAGTTTGGTTTATCAAGAAGAACAGCTGAGTTCAGATGGCTGGGAGTAGGGGGCCTTTAATGGGTTTATGTTTTACCTTTGGTGGTGGATTAGGCTAAACGTTTTCCCCCTCCGCATGTGTTACTAGTTCATGCTGGGGGTAACAATTTGGGCTATCTGCCTCAAAGGGAACTTGTGAGATTGATAAAGTGGGATTTAGCTAGATTTTTTTGTTCTTTTCCCTGGGTTGGTAATTGTCTGGTCTGATATGCTTCCTATGTTAGGATCATTGCAAATTGGAGACAAATAAAAAGAAGGTGAACAAAATGGTTGCATCTTTTGTTAGGAGAATTTATAGAGAGGTTTTGCACCATCCCGATTTAAAGGACATAGGGCTTGGGGAATTCTACCTACAAGATGGAGTGATCTAAACGATTATGGTGTCAGACTTTTCCTATTGGAGAATAAAGAAGGGATATCAATAGTTTTAGCCAGGGTGGCGGGTCTGGTCTGAAGGTCAGTCCAGTCTGTGGCAGGGGTGCTAGTTTTCCTTTTGCTAGTCCTACTGATCCTGGCCAAGTGGTGTTGATGGTATCTCCCCATGGGGTGGGAATGCCAGGTTTGTTGCTCCTTGGACACAAGGTTCCTTGGACCTTTTGTTAAAAGATGAGCGTACACAGACTTAGCAAATAACCTTGCTGAGTCCAGTGTAATTCTGCAAGAATTGCCAGGTCAGGAACTTGAGGTGATAGGAAGGTGGACTAGCACCGCTGGGATAATATGCAGTTTTATACTTCAGGTCTGTTTAAAGGTTTATATATTTATATGCTTATGTTTTAAATTTTATGTAATTTAATAAATGGCTGTGGCCAGACTTATTTACCCATTTATTGTCTTTAGTGTCTTATTTTGTGGGGGGTTTATTAGCAATTTTGGTAATGATGGTGTCCGTAGACTTGACAACTTAAGGGGTCAAGGCAGCCCTGGAAGCATTGCGGAGCATAAATGTAGGGGCCTTTGACCCCAGGAGGAAGTAGGACGTTGGTGGGGGAGCTTCTCATGGGGGTTAAAAAAAGGTGTGGTTCTGGGTTTTTTTGGCACAAATTTTCTGACAGGAAAAGACAGCTGTGGTTGCCCTCCCTCCCAATTTCTTTATTGTTTCATGTCACAGCCTGGGCGGGGTGCTAGTCTTCTTTTTGTTAGTCATACTGATCTAAGCCAAGTGGTATTGATGGTTTCTCCACACGGGGTGGGATTGCCTGGTTTGTTGCTCCTTGGACACGAGGTTCCTTGGACCTTTCCTTAAAGATGAGAGTACACAGACTTAGTAAATAGCTGAGTCCAGTTTAATTCTGCAAGAACGGCCAGGTCAGGAACTTGAGGTGATAGGAAGGTGGACTAGCACCGCTGGGTTAATATGCAGTTTTATATTTCAGGTCTGTTTAAAGGTTTATATGCTTACGTTTTAAATGTTATGTAATTTAAGAAAAGACTGTTGCAAGACTTATTTATCCATTAAATTTTCTTTAGTGTTTTATTTTGTGGGGGGTTTATTAGCAATTTTGGTAATGATGGTGTCCGTAGGCTTTACGAATTAAGGGGTTTTGTGTATATAGGAACAATGGGTATACTGAACATGTTTGCTCAATTATTATTGATCCTTTTAATATTTTAAAAGTATTTTTTTTCATTATTCCAGGAAGAAAAGTACAGGAAATTAGTTTATATTAAAAGAAAGTGTCTACAACTTCTAAAACATGATTTTAACAGTTTTAATACTGGGAAATCTCTAAGTGACAAGGTTTGCTCCACTGCAATAATGTATCTGTAAAAAATTGGCAAAACCGAAAGCCTCACTGAAGAGGATAAGATCTGCCCATTGCTATTACTATAAGAACTCACAGCACAATGTTCTGGATATTGTAAATAGTTATTATTAAAAGCCAGATTCTTGGGACTTCTGGTTCTTTAAAAAAAAACCTTTGCAAAAGATCTTGGTCACTAGCTTACAAAATGGAACAGCAAACTGTCTATTATTATTTATTATTATCAATAATAATAATAAGTTTTGGTAAGTAAAGTAATGAACTGTTTTAATTATCCCAGAGTCCCTATTTGAAATATATTATCTAATATTTCACCTATTGACACCTCTTATACAATGAGTTTATTCATATTATTAATCCCTTCACTGCAGATATATTTCATAGTCCTGTGCTGAAGCTATTTTTTCATATTGCATTTAGACATTAATGCCAGTATTTTTCTGTTAGTTATCAGTACAGATTATGGGGTCAATTCCAATCTTTCTAATATTCTGTACCTGATATTTGGAAAATGGGAACAAAAGCTAATTAAAAACTTGCACTGTGATACAAAGTAATGATACATAGAAAAGACTAAAAAACTTCAGCTGTATTGAGTGTTACCCCTATAAAAATAATTTAAAGAACCTAAGAGAAAGAGAAAATATAGGGGTTTTAGCACACATCTACTTAATACAAATAACTTTTATTACTTAGAATAAAACTAGTAAGTAATTATTAAAAGTAACCCTACATTTAACATCAAGAACAGTGTCACCCCCCCCCCCCCCCCTACACACACACTCACAGATTCCTGGCTGGTAACCGGAACCCTGGCATCAGGTGGGGGGTAAGTGACACCTGTTAAGTTAAAAACCAGATGTGTTTTCGTCATTAAAAACACTGGGCCTTTAGCAAGCAAACTGAGGCAACCAGCTGGGTAGCTTTATATAGATAATATGATACAGACTCCTATAACATCAAGTCATACTTTGTCCCGCCCCCCATTTTGTCATAAAAACGCACTTCAAGTCGTCATCAAGGGAGGCGTGACTTATCTACTGGCTCCAAGAGATTCAATTTATGTATCTTGATTGGTCCTTGGAGTTTTTCATAGATACATCATTAAACTCTATACATCTATTATGTTCAGAGTTTATAAAGTCCTACATGGTTTTATGCTTCAATATTTATGTTTCCTCCTCTATACCATGTATAATATTCATAACTACAACCAAAAAACAGTAATTATATCCTCTAGTGGTATAGGAGCATCTATCACATTACATTATCTATGTAATGATAATGTACCAGTGTACAGTGTACCAAACTTCACAGTGGGTGAGAGGCCTACAAACCAAAGTGTCTTGCATTCACTGTTAAATTTGCTTAAGGATTTGTGATCATCTGGTGGTGCTTCAGCAAGGCTGGAATTGGGCAGATTCATCTTTGTAAAGAATGCATGAATCAAGCCATGTCCAAGGTTATCTTGGAAGAAAACTTAATTCCTTCTGCTCTGACAATGTTCCCCAATTCTAAGGATTGTTTTTTTTCCAGCAGGACAATGTTCCATGCCACACAGCCAGGTCAATCAATGTGTGGATAGAGGTTTAACAGATCAAAACCCTGTCATGGCCCACCCAATCTCCAGATCCGAACTCATAGAAAACCTCTGGAAAGTGTTCAAGAGGAAGATGGATGGTCACAAGCCATCAAATAGGGCGAAGCTGCTTGACTTGTTGCAACAGGATTAGTATAAAGTCACCCAACAGCAATGTGAAAATCTGGTGGAGAGCATGCCAAGAACCATGAAAACTGTGATTGAAAATTCAATCAGAGCTGCAGTGGCCATCCTCCTAAAGTGACACCACTGACACTGTGCTATTTACACAATCTAGCTCTGAAAAATAGATGTGCAAGTGCTTCAGACTTGGCTCAGGGATTGTCAATAGAAATTGGAGTTTCTGTGACAGCTTAGTTAGTGCGAAGCACATTGCACAATGTCAACCTCTATGGACGGTTTCAAACCTTGCTTGCTCTTTAGCACAAAACAGCAATATTAAACTTTGCTAAAGAACATGAAAAGAAGCAGTTACCGTGAGTGCTAGGCCTGGCAGTGTTTGTTTGGTTTATATATATATATATATATATATATATATATATATATTGTATATATATATATATATATAGATATATATATATATACACACACTTTATTTTTAATCTTATATTTAAAATGAAACATTTTAAGTCAAAGTTTAATGGTTAAGACAGAATACATTTTAAACAAAAGAGTTAGTACTCACGTATATGCACACAGCTAGACTAAAAACATAAAAGTAAAGAGTTTGTTACAACATTTGGACAAATGGTTGTAAGCCCATGAACCACTCTATGGTCCCTTCTCACCTGTATTCTCACCTACAGCCACACATGCTGGATTCCAAGCAAACACAGTAGGAATACAAAAAGATGTCACAACTATTTGTATTTTTAACCTCCCCAAAACACTTATCAAGCCCGTAAGGGGACTGCTCTCTCAAAATGGAGAGGGTACACATTCTAAGCCATTAGCAAAACTCACAGGCCTTGGTACTCACCAGTACTCACAGGCAGCTGTATTTGCAATGAGTTACTCAGGCAGTTAACCCCAGAGCAGCTTTCGTGTACATACATTATAGTTACAGTGTCTGGACCATTCACATGGTGTTTTAAAATAAACTTGACAGAGCAATATTATTTGTTAGTGTATTTAATTTCACAACCTGGAACTTTATGGTTGAACTTTAGTTTAATCCTAATCATGGGGATAAGCTTGGACATCTTGAAGAGGAGGAAGATGGGAGCATAAGAGAAGCTAGGTTTGAGACCAAGCTATAAATTAATTTTCCAAGATAAAATAAAAAAAAGTTTTCATTTAAAAAGTAGGAACAAACCCAGTCAGACAAAGAAATGTATTTAAAAAATGTATTTTTATCTTTTTTGTTTTGGAATAAAATATTTTTTAACATCCCTGTAGACCATTATGCTTTACCATGCAACAGGCCCTATGTTGAAGAAGCCACACTCATGAGTAATCTAAAACAGGAGCACAATCCTGTTTGGTAGCAGCCAAAAGTACATGCTGGCTACCCTTTGTGACCCACGGGTAACGGATACATTGGGTTGCCATTTTAAAAGGAGTAGCATATCCATAGACTTTAAGAATCAAGGAGGCATGTTAAAAGAGGGAGAATTGAAGGTTTCTAATATATCAGAGGGAGCTCCTTGCAGCAGTGGAAGTAGATGAATGCAAACGTGTTCCTCCTGTTCTGCAGCACATGGTTATGGACACAGTGAGAATTGACAGACCGAAGCAGCAGTGAAAGCAGTGCCTCTGAGATGGAAAAAGTCTACATCATGGAAATTCCATTGCCTCTTACATCTGAGGCCTTAATTTAATGGTATTGGAAAAGTTCTCTCTGACCTGCCCTCTCTATGACTACTCTGGTAGCAGTGTTCAAAGTGAGAGAATTTTCTCCATTACTTTGAACCTGTCATTATAGGAGATAGAGGAGTCTATTGGAAGTGGTGAAAAGCACCTGAAGCTGAGTGTCTAGGAAAATCCTGGGATATCATAATACATCTCACATTGCACTTCTTTGTCCATTTTTTTATTACACATCAACAACAGAAAAAAACATCAAGTCAATGATTTTTGTAGTTTGAGGCACTTTAGGAAGAGATTATTTTCTTAATTACAATGTTGTGTAATCAGGCTGGAATCCTGTAAAACTAAAAAACCTTCATGCTTCAATATATACTAGGCCAAGGAGTTACTACTAAAGGCCACTGAAAGAATGATAAAAGGACACAACTATCTATATAACTGAATTTTAAAATATGTAACTGCTAAGGGCCCTAGCATGTTATGCAGAGAGCACTCTATATACTGAAAGAAGTTATTAACTTATGTATAAAAGTCCTTAAAACCTATGTTGCTGGACATGGAAACAATAACTTTATCAAAGCTAGAATATATATATACAAATATTAATGCCCAAAATCCTGAAAGGAGCTAAAAAAATTAGCACTATGACAGATAGATGCATAGCTGAGGTCCCGCAAGGAGTTTGCTACTCTCTTGCCATAGAGAGGTCTCCCCTCCAGTCCAAGGAGGTGGGCTATTTTTTACAGTATGCACTCACAAGTCTGCAAGAAATAGGCTTTGGGAATAGAGAGTTTCTTGAGTGTATTATCGCATTAATCTGTGTAAACTAACCCAGCTGTGATATTGTACAACTAAAAAACAGTCTATTTTTAGTGCATCAAGTGTGTCATTTGGCTTTGTCATTTTAATAACATTCACTGGGGTGCATGCTACTGGTGTCCAATATGAGGCTGTGTCTCCAACATCCCATACAATCAAGGTTTCAAAATTTATACTGTAAGCACCTAAAATAAGCCATTTATTTTTGAGTCAAAAATTAAACTTTTGTTTTTAGGAAGAAAAAAAGAGAAGAAAAAGAAACATTTTTACCATTAATTATATACTACGGAGCCCCAAAGGTGTCTGTTTTTATAAATCATGTGCACATTTTAGTAAATTGTGCGCACATTTTTCTAACTCATGAGCACATTTTGCTAACTCGTGAGCACATTTTGCTAACTCGTGAGCACATTTTGCTAAATTGTGCACACATTTTGCTAAATCATAACCACATTTTGCTAAATCATGACCACATTTTGCTAAATTGTGCGCACAATTTATAATTAATAATCATAAATCCAACCCCTTACAGATCAGCCTGCTCCTCCCCTAGCTAGTCATGTTTTGATGATAAAACCACTCCCACCCAACAGCTACTAGTACTTTCAGTTCAGTGTGTCAGTAGAGATGGGAAGTCCGATTCATCTTGATGAATGGGTTTATTTTGGATGGTTCATTTAACTGAACCATTACATGAAATGATTCATCAGTTCACCTGGGCACGTGATGCATGAGGGATAAGCTGCAGATTCCCTATTATTGACGCTCCACCGATCCGATTCCTGACTCCTGAGTCACTGTCCGATACACAATGCAGCGTTACATCTAGTTCTTACCTATATCAAATGGTTAATCAGTCTTTTGTTGTATATGCAAATCTTAGGCAAATACATACAACACAGTGCATAGAACAGATTATGCTGCATTTTGTACTGTTGTATTTGCCTAATAGTTGCATATCTGACAAAAGACTGGTTATCCATGATCATACACAGGGAAGTGATACCCGCTTTATTTACCTAATAGGTATTATAATACATTTACATTAACACAATAACTATTATCTCCACAACAAATATATGGAGTTAATTTAGGGTTAACACAGGTCCTTAGGGTTAAGTTATGGTGAGGAGTATTTATAGTAAGTGACAGTAAGGGTTAATTTAGGTTCAGTTAGGGGTAAGGCAGGGGTCTATAAAGAAGTGCTTCAAGCTGATATTTAAATCACTGTACTGTTAACTGAATGATTAATTGCAAAGGATTTAGTTAAATGGGACACTCAAGTCAAAATAACCTTTTATAATTCAGACAAAGCATGCCGTCTTTTTATATTCACACTTTCTGGGTAACACAATCCTACTGAGCATGTGCACACAGGGTATATATATATATATATATATATATATATATATATATATATATATATATACACACAGGGAGTGCAGAATTATTAGGCAAGTTGTATTTTTGAGGATTCATTTTATTATTGAACAACAACCATGTTCTCAATGAACCCAAAAAACTCATTAATATCAAAGCTGAATAGTTTTGGAAGTAGTTTTTAGTTTGTTTTTAGTTATAGCTATTTTAGGGGGATATCTGTGTGTGCAGGTGACTATTACTGTGCATAATTATTAGGCAACTTAACAAAAAACAAATATATACCCATTTCAAGTATTTATTTTTTCCAGTGAAACCAATATAACATCTCAACATTCACAAATATACATTTCTGACATTCAAAAACAAAACAAAAACAAATCAGTGACCAATATAGCCACCTTTCTTTGCAAGGACACTCAAAAGCCTGCCATCCATGGATTCTGTCAGTGTTTTGATCTGTTCACCATCAACATTGCGTGCAGCAGCAACCACAGCCTCCCAGACACTGTTCAGAGTGGTGTACTGTTTTCCCTCCTTGTAAATCTCACATTTGATGATGGACCACAGGTTCTCAATGGGGTTCAGATCAGGTGAACAAGGAGGCCATGTCATTAGATTTTCTTCTTTTATACCCTTTCTTGCCAGCCACACTGTGGAGTACTTGGACGCGTGTGATGGAGCATTGTCCTGCATGAAAATCATGTTTTTCTTGAAGAATGCAGACTTCTTCCTGTACCACTGCTTGAAGAAGGTGTCTTCCAGAAACTGGCAGTAGGACTGGGAGTTGAGCTTGACTCCATCCTCAACCCGAAAAGGCCCCACAAGCTCATCTTTGATGATACCAGCCCAAACCAGTACTCCACCTCCACCTTGCTGGCGTCTGAGTCGGACTGGAGCTCTCTGCCCTTTACCAATCCAGCCACGGGCCCATCCATCTGGCCCATCAAGACTCACTCTCATTTCATCAGTCCATAAAACCTTAGAAAAATCAGTCTTGAGATATTTCTTGGCCCAGTCTTGACGTTTCAGCTTGTGTGTCTTGTTCAGTGGTGGTCGTCTTTCAGCCTTTCTTACCTTGGCCATGTCTCTGAGTATTGCACACCTTGTGCTTTTGGGCACTCCAGTGATGTTGCAGCTCTGAAATATGGCCAAACTGATGGCAAGTGGCATCTTGGCAGCTGCACGCTTGACTTTTCTCAGTTCATGGGCAGTTATTTTGTGCCTTGGTTTTTCCACACGCTTCTTGCGACCCTGTTGACTATTTTGAATTAAACGCTTGATTGTTCGATGATCACGCTTCAGAAGCTTTGCAATTTTAAGAGTGCTGCATCCCTCTGCAAGATATCTCACTATTTTTGACTTTTCTGAGCCTGTCAAGTCCTTCTTTTGACCCATTTTGCCAAAGGAAAGGAAGTTGCCTAATAATTATGCACACCTGATATAGGGTGTTGATGTCATTAGACCACACCCCTTCTCATTACAGAGATGCACATCACCTAATATGCTTAATTGGTAGTAGGCTTTCGAGCCTATACAGCTTGGAGTAAGACAACATGCATAAAGTGGATGATGTGGTCAAAATACTAATTTGCCTAATAATTCTGCACTCCCTGTATATATACAATTTTTTTATTGCTTATTTGAAATTTAGATTTTATTATGCACTTGTTAATCATGCAATTCTACTGCATTGTTCATGAACTGGACATCACTATGGGCTCAATTTATCAAGCCCTTCTCCTCCCTATGACTGCATTTATCAAGCAGTGGTCATCAGACCGCTGCTTCCCTGCCCTCTTCTCCACCTCTTAGGTCTCATTCAACTGAGGAGATTGACAGCTCCTGCCCACTTGATTGGCTGTGTGGGGGCAAGGGGCGGGATTGCATGTGAGCAAAAAATAGCGATTGTGTGCAATGTTAAATTCCAGCAGCAGATTGCTGCCCACCAAAGGAGAGCTGTGACGGACAGGGGCGAATATGTACACCCTGGTCTGCCCTTGAATGATACATCGAGACCTATGTGTCAGTGAGGATAAGGTAAGTAACTGTGCACCTCAGCTTCAGTCACATGGATTTCTAAAAGGTAATCACATATTATTAAGGATTGTATTGTGAAAGGATAAATATGCGTTGTGAGCATTGCAATGCTAAATGTACTGTTTGTCACATAACATAATGCTAACTGTTAGCATGTTAGCATTATGTTATGTCACAAACAGTATATTTAGCATTGCAATGCTCACAATGCATATTTATCCTTTCACAATACAATCCTTAATAATATGTGATTACCTTGTACGTAAGTCTTTGCACCAATCCCCTTAACTTAGAGGTGTGTACATACTTGAATTTAGCCAATTAGTGATCACTCTGTTATAAATCCACGAGAGTCAGCTCAGTGTTATCTATATGGTGCATATTATCTAGCTTTTGTCTTGCTGTGAAAAACGTATAAAATGCTAAGAATTTTAGTTCTTATAAATTACATTAATATAACAATGTTATTTGTGCAGAGCTGGGGAATGGGTAGTAAAGGCATTATCTAGCTTTTAATAATATAAAACATTTGAAGTAGACTGTCCCTTTAAACCTTGCTTAAAAAAAAGACAGAAGAATGTGACAATATTTTATAGAGAAATGACAAAGAAAATTATGTATTTGCAATTGTACAATTCATAATTTTTTACAGGGAGCACAACTATTTTGTTTTGAGAGACCACTTTTTAACCTGAATAATTAACTTTCTGTTCAATATATACTTTAAATATAATATAAATTATGTACACCTGTTTCAATCATTTGGATACTACGGAGCCCCAGAGGTGTCACACAAGATTTTTTTTATAAATCGTGAGCACATTTTGCTAAATCGTGAGCACATTTTGCTAAATTGTGTTCACGATTTAGCTAAATCGTGCGCACGATTTATTATATCGTGCGCACAATGAAGCTATATCCTGCGCACGATTAAGCTATATTGTGCACACGATTTAGTTAAATCATGCAAACAATTTAGCTAAATTGTGCTCACAATTTAGCTATATCGTGCGCACGTTTTAGCTATATCGTGCGCATGATTTAGCTAAATTGTTGTGAGCACGATTTAAAATCATGCTATTCTACCTTAAGCATGAATCCTCCCACTTATAGATCAGCCTGCGCACCAGCTACACTTTCAGTTTCAGTTCAGTCAGTGTGTTATTAGTGAGACAGGCAGACTGGTAAGTAGCTTCAGCCACATGGATTTCTAAAAGTCCAATATTATCGTTATGTTATGTGACAAAAAGTACATTTAGCATAAAACATATTATCCTTTCACAATACAATGCAATAATATTCAAATTATTAGAGATGAAATAAGGGTACATAAATTATATTATATTTTAAGTATATATTGAACAGAAATTAGTTAATTATTCAGGATAAAAACAGTTTTTTTCAAAACAAAATAGTTGTGCTCCCTGTAAAAAATTATAAATTGTACAATTTAAAATACTTATTTTTCTGTCATTTCTCTATAAAATATTATATTGTCACATTCTTATGTCTTTTTTTAAGCAGTTATTTCGTTTTTTATTAATACTATGGAAACATCTAATTTGATTCCACTACTTAAAGAAACAAAATGGCAGTGAGAAGCATACCTCCCAACATTTCAAAATTCAAAAGAGGGTACACCCCCCCCCACGGCAAAAAATGGAAATGTGGTGGGCGAGGCTTAAAAAATCATAAGACCAAAGTAATATAAATAAAATTCTAAATAAAGTCATATATTTTAATACACAGGCAGCAAATCAAACACAAGCTCAAACCACTGGTATGGCTATGTGAGCTATGTATTTAATAAGCCTTTGCAAAGACATTGCTAAATATTTTTATCTTAATTGGACATTTAATAATAAATTCTTTAAAACTGCTCTCTGCATTCCCCATTAATATTCTAGATTCTGGCCTTTAAAGTCAGCAAAAATGCACAGTAGCACACTACATAGCATACACTTATACATGCAGATACACACACACTACATAGCATACACTTACACATGCAGATACACACACACTACATAGCATACACTTATACATACAGATACACCCACACTACATAGCATACACATGCAAATACACACACACATAGCATACACTTATACATGCAGATACACACACACTACATAGCATACACTTATACATGCAGATACACACACACACTACATAGCATACACTTATACATGCAGATGCACACACACTACATAGCATACACTTATACATGCAGATGCACACACAATACATAGCATACACTTATGCATGAAGATACACACACACTACATAGCATACACTTACACACGAAGATACACACACACTACATGGCATACACTTATACAGGCAGCACTCATATACATGCAGATACACAGACACTATATTGTATACACTTATACATGCAGACACACACACTACATAGCATACATTTATACATGCAGATACACATGCACACACTACATAGCTTACATTTATACATGCAGACACACACTGCATAGCATAAACTTCTACATACAGATACACACACACAGTTATGGATACAGATAGACACACACACTGCATCATATATGAGTATCTGTAATTCATTGTATGGGGTCCTGGGGTTGGCAAGCACATTAGCTGGCAGTCTGCGGCTGCCACTGTTCGTTACCCTGGTATTAGCACTGCTCATTGTATAAAACTGAAGGCATGCTAGTATTATCACCAGGGGTTAGACATCATCACTACCAGAGGTAGGTTAGAGAGGTCACCATTACCCGTGGTCAGTGTGTATACAGCCTTCTTACTCCTGCTTAACCCACACACCATTCCTTTTCCACAGGGAAACTAACAGGTATTTAACCCTGTCAGAGCAAAGTCAGCTGCTTCTGAGTATGGGCCCAACAGAATTTAAAAAAAAAATGCCTGGGGCAAATCAGGACAGATGGCTAGCAACCCGGGACAGGGGGACAGACCCCTAAAATCGGGACTGTCTCACGAAAATTGGGACACTTGGGGGGTATGAAGAAGTGTACACATTTTCATAATGCTCTGTGCACAATAGAATCATAGAAGCCTGTGTTAATGTACACACAATGCTGTACATTGCAAAGCTTATACAAAATATAGAGATTAGATCCCAAAGCAGTATAGCTGCAAAATGTGTTGTTTACATTGAGATATCTGAGTACAATGTAACGTTTAAAGGGACAGTCTACTCCAAATGTTTTTTTGTGTAAAAAGATAGTGCCTTTATTACCCATTCCCCAGCTTTGCACAACTAACATTGTTATATTAATATAATTTATAAGAACTAAAATCAATAGCATTTTATATGTTTTTCACAGCAAGACAAAAGCTAGTTAATGTGTACCATATAGATCAGGGTTCTTCAAACCACGGGTCAGGACCCATTACTGGGCCACAACACAATGTGTACTGGGTTGTGACTTGTGTGTGTGTTGTAGGAGTGTGTGTGGTGTATTGTATGAGATTGTGTGTGTGCTGTGCGTGTGTTGTGTATGAGAGTGTGTGGGGTGTGTGTTGTATAAGAGTGTCTGTGTTGTATGAGTGTGTGCTTGTTATATGAGAGTGTGTGGAATGTGTGTTGTATGAGTGTGCTATATGAAAGTGTGTGTGTGCTGTATGAGAGAGTGTGTGTTATATGAAAGTATGTGTGTATGTTGTAAGAGAGTGTATGGGGTGAGTGTGTGTTACATGAAAGTGTGTGTGTTGTAAGAGAGTGTATGGGGTGAGTGTGTGTTATATAAAAGTGTGTGTGTGTTGTAAGAGAGTGTATGGGGTGAGTGTGTGTTATATGAAATGTGTGTGTGTTGTAAGAGAGTGTATGGGGTGAGTGTGTGTTATATGAAAGTGTGTGTGTGTTGTAAGAGAGTGTATGGGGGGAGTGTGTGTTATATGAAAGTGTGTGTGTGTTGTAAGAGAGTGTATGGGGTGAGTGTGTGTTATATGAAATGCGTGTGTTGCAAGAGAGTGCATGGGGGGAGTGTTGTATAAGAGTGTCTGTGTTGTATGAGTGTGTGCTTGTTATATGAGAGTGTGTGGAATGTGTGTTGTATGAGTGTGCTATATGAAAGTGTGTGTGTGCTGTATGAGAGAGTGTGTGTTATATGAAAGTATGTGTGTATGTTGTAAGAGAGTGTATGGGGTGAGTGTGTGTTACATGAAAGTGTGTGTGTTGTAAGAGAGTGTATGGGGTGAGTGTGTGTTATATAAAAGTGTGTGTGTGTTGTAAGAGAGTGTATGGGGTGAGTGTGTGTTATATGAAATGTGTGTGTGTTGTAAGAGAGTGTATGGGGTGAGTGTGTGTTATATGAAAGTGTGTGTGTGTTGTAAGAGAGTGTATGGGGGGAGTGTGTGTTATATAAAAGTGTGTGTGTGTTGTAAGAGAGTGTATGGGGGGAGTGTGTGTTATATAAAAGTGTGTGTGTGTTGTAAGAGAGTGTATGGGGGGAGTGTGTGTTATATAAAAGTGTGTGTGTGTTGTAAGAGAGTGTATGGGGTGAGTGTGTGTTATATGAAAGTGTGTGTGTGTGTGTGTTGTAAGAGAGTGTATGGGGTAAGTGTGTGTTATATGAAAGTGTGTGTGTATTGTAAGAGAGTGTATGAGGTGAGTGTGTGTTATATGAAAGTGTGTGTTGTAAGAGAGTGTATGGGGGGAGTGTGTGTTATATGAAAGTGTGTGTTTTAAGAGAGTGTATGGGGGAGTGTGTGTTATATGAAAGTGTGTGTGTGTGTGTATGTGTGTTTTGTAAGAGAGTGTATGGGGTGAGTGTGTGTTATATGAAAATGTGTGTGTATGTGTGTGTTGTAAGAGAGTGTATGGGGGGAGTGTGTGCTATATGAAAGTGTGTGTGTATGTGTGTGTTGTAAGAGAGTGTATGGAGGGAGTGTGTGTTATATGAAAGTGTGTGTGTATGTGTGTGTTGTAAGAGAGTGTATGGGGGGAGTGTGTGTTATATGAAAGTGTGTGTATGTGTGTGTTGTAAGAGAGTGTATGGGGTGAGTGTGTTTTACATGAAAGTGTGTGTGTTGTAAGAGAGTGTATGGGGTGAGTGTGTGTTATATAAAAGTGTGTGTGTGTTGTAAGAGAGTGTATGGGGTGAGTGTGTGTTATATGAAATGTGTGTGTGTTGTAAGAGAGTGTATGGGGTGAGTGTATGTTATATGAAAGTGTGTGTGTGTTGTAAGAGAGTGTATGGGGGGAGTGTGTGTTATATGAAAGTGTGTGTGTGTTGTAAGAGAGTGTATGGGGGGAGTGTGTGTTATATAAAAGTGTTTGTGTGTTGTAAGAGAGTGTATGGGGGGAGTGTGTGTTATATAAAAGTGTGTGTGTGTTGTAAGAGAGTGTATGGGGTGAGTGTGTGTTATATGAAAGTGTGTGTGTGTGTGTTGTAAGAGAGTGTATGGGGTAAGTGTGTGTTATATGAAAGTGTGTGTGTGTTGTAAGAGAGTGTATGAGGTGAGTGTGTGTTATATGAAAGTGTGTGTTGTAAGAGAGTGTATGGGGGGAGTGTGTGTTATATGAAAGTGTGTGTTTTAAGAGAGTGTATGGGGGAGTGTGTGTTATATGAAAGTGTGTGTGTGTGTATGTGTGTTTTGTAAGAGAGTGTATGGGGTGAGTGTGTGTTATATGAAAATGTGTGTGTATGTGTGTGTTGTAAGAGAGTGTATGGGGGGAGTGTGTGCTATATGAAAGTGTGTGTGTATGTGTGTGTTGTAAGAGAGTGTATGGAGGGAGTGTGTGTTATATGAAAGTGTGTGTGTTGTAAGAGAGTGTATGGGGGGAGTGTGTGTTATATGAAAGTGTGTGTATGTGTGTGTTGTAAGAGAGTGTATGGGGTGAGTGTGTTTTACATGAAAGTGTGTGTGTTGTAAGAGAGTGTATGGGGTGAGTGTGTGTTATATAAAAGTGTGTGTGTGTTGTAAGAGAGTGTATGGGGTGAGTGTGTGTTATATGAAATGTGTGTGTGTTGTAAGAGAGTGTATGGGGTGAGTGTGTGTTATATGAAAGTGTGTGTGTGTTGTAAGAGAGTGTATGGGGGGAGTGTGTGTTATATGAAAGTGTGTGTGTGTTGTAAAACAGTGTATGGGGGGAGTGTGTGTTAAATAAAAGTGTTTGTGTGTTGTAAGAGAGTGTATGGGGGGAGTGTGTGTTATATAAAAGTGTGTGTGTGTTGTAAGAGAGTGTATGGGGTGAGTGTGTGTTATATGAAAGTGTGTGTGTGTGTGTTGTAAGAGAGTGTATGGGGTAAGTGTGTGTTATATGAAAGTGTGTGTGTGTTGTAAGAGAGTGTATAGGGTGAGTGTGTGTTATATGAAAGTGTGTGTTGTAAGAGAGTGTATGGGGGGAGTGTGTGTTATATGAAAATGTGTGTTGTAAGAGAGTGTATGGGGGAGTGTGTGTTATATGAAAGTGTGTGTTTGTGTGTGTATGTGTGTGTTGTAAGAGAGTGTATGGGGTGAGTGTGTGTTATATGAAAATGTGTGTGTATGTGTGTGTTGTAAGAGAGTGTATGGGGGGAGTGTGTGCTATATGAAAGTGTGTGTGTATGTGTGTGTTGTAAGAGAGTGTATGGAGGGAGTGTGTGTTATATGAAAGTGTGTGTGTATGTGTGTGTTGTAAGAGAGTGTATGGGGGGAGTGTGTGTTATATGAAAGTGTGTGTATGTGTGTGTTGTAAGAGAGTGTATGGGGGGAGTGTGTGTTATATGAAAGTGTGTGTGTATCTGTGTGTTGTAAGAGAGTGTATGGGGTGAGAAACATGGGCCCTCAAGCTCCATACAAAGCTTGATAAATGTGCCCCCAAGTACAAAAATTGGGTCCCAAAGGTATGTGGTATCATGGCACTGGGTCTTGGGGGGAAAGTTTGAAGAACCCTGATATAGATAACACTGAGCTGAATCTCGTTGAATCATGAGTGATCACTGATTGGCTAAATTCAAGTATGCACACGCCTCTTAGATAAGGGGGATTGGTGCAAAGCCTTAGATACAAGGTAATCACAGATTATTTAGCATTGTATTGTGAAAGGATAACTATGCTTTAATTGCAATACTAAATGTACTGTTTGTCAAATAATATAATGCTAATATTGGGCTTTTAGAAATCCATGTGACAGGTGCACAGTTACTTACAAAACAGAAATGATTCACTGGCACTATGTGGGTAATTGGAAGATCACGCTATGGGGACATGACGGCATGATTTGTTTGTATGAGTGGAATCAGTCCTGCGGTTATGATGATTTCCAACTCCATTGCAGTTTATGCTAATGTATCATTTCTTATAGGTACTATGGTGATGGGTGAAGCGCCTGAACTAAGCACCAATAGCTTCAAACAAAGGACGCCTAGCCGGCCGATATATTGAAATTAGATAGTAGGATGTAAGAAGCGCAAAGGCAGGTGCAATGTATGGAATGATCTGATTTATATGTTCTTGTGATTAACAGACGTTCTTGTAGTTTTAATATGAGGTTAAAATGATAAAATACATGGGGGGCGGAGCTAACCATCGAAGAGATAGGTGGCATGGAGTAAGAGCTCCTGCTAAACGTTTTAGATTTTAAGGCTTATTTCACATAAAGAGGTGTATTGTCCCGAGAGTATACCTAATATGACAGATGACACCGATATATGACATGCTATGCCAAGTTTTGAAGCTCTAACGCAGATTATGACCACTACTTTTGGGATTCTCTGAAGCCACAAGGCGACTGAGCATATAAACCCTCATTTCAGCAAAGCCTTACTGAGACTCATGGAACCTAATTATCAGTTTCCTATACTATACTTAGGAAGACTAGCACACTGAGGGGAGGCCCTGCAGCTGGATCCTTCAGATACTGATTTACTCCTACCTAGGTCCGGTGACTATTGTACAGTATGGAACCCACTGCAATGCTGCGGGAGATAGGCTCCCTGTTACAGCAGTATCGAGAGGCCTTCACATCATCGTTCACAACTGCGGTCTGTTTACCCGTTACTACCCTCCCTCCCATGATTGCCAGTAACGGCGATATCAGTGAGCCCCACGATAGTGTTGGTTTAGGATCCCGGCGGCCGCCACCTTTTTTCTTACCGGATGCCCAGTCTCAGAGATTTACTAGCTCTTCCCGGATGGAGTCTTACTGCCTGACAGATGCCATTTTACCGAGTGAGGATGAAGCTGGTCTGGAGCTTGTTGCTTCTAATCAAATAGATAGGAGCCTATGACCGGAGGAGTGTTTTAATCCTATGGGGCAGCACCAAATTGAACCAGACTGTACACTGGCTGGGATCTTCTTGCAGCAATATGCTTGTGGACAGGTCAGTGCTAAGTATGGAGAATAAGACTTGCAAAAGCCGTTTATGGCCTGTCTGCCTGTGTACAAATTACATTGAGAGATCGTGTGGGACAACGGACACTCTGAACTAATGGACCGCAGCCAGCTTTCTGGCAGGAGACATCTAATTAGCCCTATTCCACAGAATAAATACCCCAACGGTATCCAGCACTGTAGGTTTATATTGATTCTAGGGCAAGCTAGAGACAAATTAGGTATTGGCTAAACTGCTTATAACGAGTGCTCTTCAATTATTTGGTTATATGTCGGGGCACAAGTTTAAACTTGTTTATCAGTATTTTGTTAAGCCTTTTTCCTGTTGTTAATGCTTGTTATGTACTTCGTATGTTTTGATGTTTATATATGTATAGCCCATTGGAGTTCCTTCTTTGATTGTCTTCTGACCTAAATCTTTTGATTCAGATCTCCTATCTAGCATAATAGGCATTAAAACCGTTTTTCCAATAACTTAGGGATAGTTAAGTTAACATCCATTTGAATTACACACTTGTGCATATAACTGCTTTACCTGTTGTCTGGGCATAGGGCCCATGCCCAGGACCCGGAGTTTAAAAAATTCCAGACATGTGGAAAAATAATATTCCCTATTTACATTATAATGCCTAACCAATTGCTATGTTTAAAATTTTGGAGGTATTTTTATTTCTCTTCACCTGAGTAGGCATTTTAGCCTGATAGCAGAAGATTCAATTGCTGTAGACATATATATCTAATTATAGCTGCAAGTGAGGAAGGTTTCACAATTAAGCATACAGCTTCCAACCCACCACAAGAGGTGAGTTATCCCATTACTAGAGACTAACAAGTTCCTTAAGAGCTTAAAAGTAACGTATTTATATAGGAAAGTTAGGCAGCCCATACTATCTAGTAACTTTTGGTTCAATGTGTAAACATGATATTTATGATTTATAGTTCTAAGCATAGTCTTTTTTATTGAGAGGCTAAACATTTTCTCACTACCCTTTGTATCTGGGTCACTTGGCCCCATACTATATGCTTGAATCCTTAATGTTAATATTAAAATGTAGTTCTATATTGCATCTCAAGATTTTCTACATTTGGATTTTATCAATATGAAAACAGATATAGCACAACAAATCTACTAGTATCTCTTGTTTTAGTGGGACTTATAGGAGTTGATTCTCAGTTCTGTAAAACTAGCTTTATATATTTTCCTCTCCAAGCGTATGTCACACTGATTAATTTAATTCCAAGTAAGTCTTCCCCTGCTCCAGCTGTAAATTGGTCCATGCTTCCTATCCCTACAAAACACCACGACCATTATAAGGCCTCCTTCCCCCCTAAGAAATGAGTCCCCTTGCAATAGGAGAACTAAATACGCGGCTTCTCTTGCTTATGCCGCAATTTTCATTATTTCATTACTCCCTTAGTACTTATTTTCTCTTACATAAAACTACAGTATAGAATCCATCCCTTTAATTCAGATCAGCAGGTCTGATCAACAGTACCTATTAACCAAACCACCATTTCTAAAGCATTTTTCAGGGGCCTCCTTTAAGATCATCGAGATTAGAGCAAAGCCTGTACGTGCCTCCATATTTAGTTTGAAGACCCTATTATGGATTCTATTTGTTACTAGGGGAGTTTATAATACATTTTACTATATTATACAGAATACATTACATCCCACACTTCATATTTTATCTTGTACTTTAGCTTTATGGATGGTTAAAAATATTATCCACAGTTGTGACCATACTAGATTATTTTAGAGTGTTTACTAAAAATTGAGGTATATCAGTTGCGATCCAAAAGTGGTCTCCATTGTTGGGATTAACCTCCTTCTCTTCTCTACAGTGATGAGGCCCATAAGTGACCTCTTATGTCAATACGGAGGGTAATGGATCAATAGGCATCTGAATTATTGTTTATTTACTTTTCGGTATTCACTTTGACAAGATGGCTTGCTCCAGAGATTCTGCTACTTCTAAGAAGACTCGCAACCCTAACTTCTCGCATCAACAGAATGTTGTACTTGTTGATCTAGTACTCGAATATTATGACAATATTTATGGTAGTCGAGTCAAGCAAACCCCAGGCGCTCGTAAGAAGATTATTTGGGAGAAAATTAGTGACGCAGTGAGTGCTCAAGGACCCACTAAAAAAGATATCGAGTCCTGCAAAAAAAGGTTCAACGATATCAAGCGTCAAACAAAATCCAAAATTGCCAAAGAAAAGCAATATGCTCGAGGTACTGGAGGCGGACAACCTTATGTCGCAGATTTGACAGACTTTGAAAGAAAAGTTTTACAGAGGCTTGGCACGGAGGTCATTGAGGGCATAACCGATGACTGTGATAGCTGACTGTAATCGGAAAAGAAACATGTGTAAAAGTGTCTCCATCTTCATTCAGTGATCCTAAAACCAATAATGATACAATAGTAGTCTAGTCCTTTCACTTAAGTACTTCTACCTGGCATCAGGTTGATACGCCCTATAGTTTTCTATTGTATTCGCTACCTAAATGGTCGCAAAGCAAATCACGCAAAGTTACAGTGAAAGTTAGAGCGGACAGATTAGTTGTAACATTCATAATTTCCGATTACAGCGAATTTACGTGCGATCGAACATGTAGTAAGTGGAAAAAGGCTTCGGAACGATCAGTTGCGTAAAATTACGATCGCTGATGAAAATAGTGGTTTTTCGACCCGATCGCAGATTGGTACATACGAGAAGCAGATCGTGAGCGAATTTTGATGCGGAAATACAGACGGACGGTCACTTCGAAGCTTAGTACATGGCGCCCTCTGTCTTATTTATAAAAGGTTATTTTGACTTGAGTGTTCCATTTAACTAACTAATTTGCAATGAAACAATCAGTTAACAGTACACTGATTCAAATATAAGGTCACATCAGTTCTCAATAGACCCCTGCCATTCCCTCTAACTGCACCTTAAAATATCCCTTACTATAAATACTCCTCACCATATCTTAGCTCTAAGGACCCCCTGTTAACCCTAGCTGCCCCTAAATTAACCCCATTAATATTGCTGTGGAGCTCTGGGATAATAGTTATTGTGTTAATGTAAAATTATTATAATATTATTTAGGTAAATAAAGTGGGTATCACTTCCTTGTGTATGATCATGGCTAACCAGTCTTTTGTAAGATATGCAACTATTAGGCAAATACAACAGTACGAAACGCAGCATACTCTGTTCTATGCACTGTGTTGGAACCCACACAATATATATGCAGCATACTCTGTTGTATGCAGCATGTTCTATGTATTTGCCCTGGTTTTTCATGTACAACAAAAGACTGGTTATCCATATGATATGAATAAGAAATAGATGTAACGTTGCATTGTGTGTCAGGACGAGTTGGGCAGTAATTCAGGAGTCAGGAATCGGATTGGTGGAGCATCCATAATAGGAGAATCTGAGGCTCGTCCCTCATGCATCACGTGCCCAACAAGTGATTTGATTAATTGGTTCATGAACTGGTTCAGTTAAATGAACTATCCGAAATGAACTTATTCATCAAGATGAATCAGACTTCCCATCTCTACTGACACACTGAACTGAACAAACTAGTAGCTGGGTACTAGGAGCTCCTCCTCCTGTAGATAGGTCATCAAAGCCTGACTAGCTAGGGGAGGAGCAGACTGATCTGTAAGGGGGAGAATTCATGCTTAAAGGGACAGTATACACCAATTTTCATATAACTGCATGTAATAGACACTACTATAAAGAAGAATATGCACAGATACTGATCTAAAAAGTAAGTATAAAACCTTTTAAAAACTTAGAAGCTCCAAATTTTGCACTGTTGAGAAAATTAGCTGGAACACCCAGTGAAAAGGGCTGGGTGCAAATACTTTCCTCCCCCCTTCTCTGCATATGAAAAGACAGATTAGGCAAACAGGAGCCAGCAGTGGTCTGTAAACGCACGTATACATCTGACACTTTGAGGCTTGGGTAGGAGTCTGAAACAAGCACAATGTTAATAAAAAATAAGCAAAACTATACATTGTTACAAAAAAACTCACAGGTGGACTGTATAAATGGATCATCTGCAAAACAGTTATGCAAAGAAAAATGTAGTGCATACTGTCCCTTTTAGGTGGAATAGCATGATTATAATTATTTATAAATTGTGTGCACGATTTAGCTAACTCATGTGCACCATTTGGCTAAATCTAACTGTCAGGTAGAGGGGTAGACATTTGAGGTAATGGGATATATAACATTATAAACGGAAAACCCAGTATTATTGATAGTGAGCTATGAGTAAAAGTTTGACGTGTGGTAGCATATGATTGGGGTTATAGGGTTAATATAAATATGGCTTGATCGAGTGGGGAGATACACATGGCACTGATGAGATTGCGGGTAATGTTAGCGTATAGGGTTGTCACAGAATAGAGATTACGAGACAACATAAAGATTGTGATGTATGGAATAAAACCTTCTTAAGTAAAGTCAAATTATCACACCACATATGAGCCTACTATCCACTAGCACCAGCTATCTGTATGCTTCCTCCTCAATGTCACAAACCAATATTGTTTAGTTAGCAAAAAGAGCAGTTGGGATTTTATTAACCAAATGAGTAAAAATACTTAAGCTTGTCTAGTATATGTAAGTCTGGGTAACTCCCTATTAGATGCCTGCAAGTAACCATCTACATAATCATAAATGCTTCAAATCACCCTTAATAGGATAGGTAAAACATGAGAGAAGGCACACAGAAAACCAATATCACATTATAAAGAACAAAAAGGCAATGAAACCATGGGTTCATTTCAGCAAGAGGATAAAACATGGTAAAACATATATGCAAACATAGTAGAACCTCAAAAAGTGGGTAACCAGGTACCTCACAACAAACAAGTACTAATGGTGAGATAGTCATCCCACTCCTCTCTTTGATAATAAAGCTGAGCTGAGCGGACGGATTAGTTGTAACATTCATAATTTCCGATTACAGCGAATTTACATGTGATCGAACATGTAGTAAGTGGAAAAAGGCTTCGGAACGATCAGTTGCGTATAATTACGATCGCTGATGAAAATAGTGGTTTTTCGACCCGATCGCAGATTGGTACATACGAGAAGCAGATCGTGAGCGAATTTTGACGCGGAAATACAGACGGACGGTCACTTCGAAGCTTAGTACATGGCGCCCTCTGTCTGATTTATAAAAGGTTATTTTGACTTGAGTGTTCCATTTAACTAACTCATTTGCAATGAAACACTCAGTTAACAGTACACTGATTCAAATATAAGGTCACATCAGTTCTCAATAGACCCCTGCCATTCCCTCTAACTGCACCTTAAAATATCCCTTACTATAAATACTCCTCACCATAACTTAGCTATAAGGACCCCCTGTTAACCCTAGCTGCCCCTAAATTAACCCCATTAATATTGCTGTGGAGCTCTGGGATAATAGTTATTGTGTTAATGTAAAATTATTATAATATCATTTAGGTAAATAAAGTGGGTATCACTTCCTTGTGTATGATCATGGCTAACCAGTCTTTTGTAAGATATGCAACTATTAGGCAAATACAACAGTACGAAACGCAGCATACTCTGTTCTATGCACTGTGTTGGAACCCACACAATATATATGCAGCATACTCTGTTGCATGCAGCATGTTCTATGTATTTGCCCTGGTTTTTCATGTACAACAAAAGACTGGTTATCCATATGATATGAATAAGAAATAGATGTGACGCTGCATTGTGTGTCAGGACGAGTTGGGCAGTAATTCAGGAGTCAGGAATCGGATTGGTGGAGCATCCATAATAGGAGAATCTGAGGCTCGTCCCTCATGCATCACATGCCCAACAAGTGATTTGATTAATTGGTTCATGAACTGGTTCAGTTAAATGAACTATCCGAAATGAACTTATTCATCAAGATGAATCAGACTTCCCATCTCTACTGACACACTGAACTGAACAAACTAGTAGCTGGGTACTAGGAGCTCCTCCTCCTGTAGATAGGTCATCAAAGCCTGACTAGCTAGGGGAGGAGCAGACTGATCTGTAAGGGGGAGAATTCATGCTTAAAGGGACAGTATACACCAATTTTCATATAACTGCATGTAATAGACACTACTATAAAGAAGAATATGCACAGATACTGATCTAAAAAGTAAGTATAAAACCTTTTAAAAACTTAGAAGCTCCAAATTTTGCACTGTTGAGAAAATTAGCTGGAACACCCAGTGAAAAGAGCTGGGTGCAAATACTTTCCTCCCCCCTTCTCTGCATTTGAAAAGACAGATTAGGCAAACAGGAGCCAGCAGTGGTCTGTAAACGCACGTATACATCTGGCACTTTGAGGCTTGGGTAGGAGTCTGAAACAAGCACAATGTTAATAAAAAATAAGCAAAACTATACATTGTTACAAAAAAACTCACAGGTGGACTGTATAAATGGATCATCTGCAAAACAGTTATGCAAAGAAAAATGTAGTGCATACTGTCCCTTTTAGGTGGAATAGCATGATTATAATTATTTATAAATTGTGTGCACGATTTAGCTAACTCATGTGCACCATTTGGCTAAATCTAACTGTCAGGTAGAGGGGTAGACATTTGAGGTAATGGGATATATAACATTATAAACGGAAAACCCAGTATTATTGATAGTGAGCTATGAGTAAAAGTTTGACGTGTGGTAGCATATGATTGGGGTTATAGGGTTAATATAAATATGGCTTGATCGAGTGGGGAGATACACATGGCACTGATGAGATTGCGGGTAATGTTAGCGTATAGGGTTGTCACAGAATAGAGATTACGAGACAACATAAAGATTGTGATGTATGGAATAAAACCTTCTTAAGTAAAGTCAAATTATCACACCACATATGAGCCTACTATCCACTAGCACCAGCTATCTGTATGTTTCCTCCTCAATGTCACAAACCAATATTGTTTAGTTAGCAAAAAGAGCAGTTGGGATTTTATTAACCAAATGAGTAAAAATACTTAAGCTTGTCTAGTATATGTAAGTCTGGGTAACTCCCTATTAGATGCCTGCAAGTAACCATCTACATAATCATAAATGCTTCAAATCACCCTTAATAGGATAGGTAAAACATGAGAGAAGGCACACAGAAAACCAATATCACATTATAAAGAACAAAAAGGCAATGAAACCATGGGTTCATTTCAGCAAGAGGATAAAACATGGTAAAACATATATGCAAACATAGTAGAACCTCAAAAAGTGGGTAACCAGGTACCTCACAACAAACAAGTACTAATGGTGAGATAGTCATCCCACTCCTCTCTTTGATAATAAAGCTGAGCTGGGCAATCAGCAGATGAAGGAGCCAAACAAATTGCAGTAAGATTGTAGGTGAGGAAGAGTCCACTGGTCACAAGGCAGCAAGAATTGTAAGACAGTATGTAAACCATTTTTTATGGGTATCAGAGCTTCCGCTCTTCTTGTGTGAGTAGATTTTCGTTCCCACTGTGTGTCATCACGTACCCGTGGCCGGCCACTCCAACCCGGGCCTCTGACAGAATGAACACCGCAGTCATGTCACTGGACCAAGCGGTGGGGTAGGATCTGGGTCGACCCCAGAGGATCGTGGGCTTTCCAGAAGGGGAGACAATTCCCTGCATCGTTGGTAATTCACCTATCACCAGTTTGAGGTTCGTCTCGAGATGAGAAAGGTTTTCGCTGTTATTTGAGGCTTCATGTAGTGGGTTGTCACTCTCACTGTCTGCTATCTTGAGCTTGTCATTGTTTCCCTTCTCTCTGTCGGCTCTTATGATATGTGAGAGATTGTTAAAGATACAGCCCATCCGATACTCCAAGTCTTCCAAGAGCGCATGTATCTGTGAGTAACAGTCCTCCATGTATAAATAAATAGGGTATTATCCGGTTAATGTCTGCTTCACCCTGTATTAGATTTAACAGATAAACACCACTCAACCTGGTAAGCCCTCAAACCGGGAGAGGGGGGTAGATGGTACTGTGAGGTGGGCCGCAGCGTTCCACTTTTAGTAATCCTGATTGGATCGTCTGCTTGAATGAATTGTAGCAAGAATAGTATCTCCAGAATCAGATTTGGCTGCTTGAGAAGGCAAAATTATTATGTAGGAAGCCAAAAATATAATGAGATAAACCTCTGATTCTTCAGATAGAGATCAGAGTTACATAGTTATGCATCCTATCATGGCCGCGGTTTGGTCACGCCCCCCTAGTTTTGCTTATTTTTTATTAACATTGTGCTGGTTTCAGACTCCTTTTTAAGAAAAAACACTTTATTTTATACCCTTTGTATGAACTTTTGGAATACCGGAACGGAACTATAACGGAACTAATGCAACATTATCCCTACATGTTGTTTCTAACACTAGTTAGTTCCCTATAACGGGACTTTCACACCAGTTGTTTTTTGCTATAACAGAACTTTGCCATATATTTAAAATAAGCGTATTGCAAAAACGGAACATTTTATACCAACACATTGGAATTTATATTCTTACTGCACTCCCTTCTTGTGTCAGAACTACAAAGGTGGATTTATTCATATATGTAGCAACTACTCTATAATTCTCTAGATTTAGTTGCACTTATATTTTTATAGTTAATATCGTTAGGATTTTATATTATAATTCTTGTTGATTTGTACTAACGTATGACCGGTCATATTAACATCCAATCATATATGTTTATATGTATGTTTTATTCAGATTAATATATCCTTTTAATTTGAGATTAATAAATCTTATGTTTGTGAAACCTGTTTTTATTACTAGATTCATTCTTAGATTAATAGCCATATTATATGATACATCTATATAAGAATATTGAGATTCCAACCTATCAGTTCTGTATTACACATCCCTAACACACTTATTTACAAGAAATACTATACTACTGCAAAAAAAATTTCCCCGTAGCTGTTTAGCGCATACACACACCCCTTTTCTCATTGTACCTATTCTTTTATTATCTGCTTTATGGGAGCAGATTAGTGTGTAGTGCAGGGGTAGATTTGCGCACCTTAAACCCACTGTTTTTTCTTTGCAGACTCCTACCCAATCCTCAAAGTGTCAGATGTATACGTACGTTCACAGACCACTGCTGGGTCCAGTTTGCCTAATCTGTCTTTTCATATGCAGAGAAGGGGGCGGGGAGAGTATCTGCACCCAGCCCCTTTCACTAAGTGTTCCAGCTAATTTTCTCAACAGTGCTAAATTTGGAGCTTCTAAGTTTTTAAAAGGTTTTATACTTGATTTTTAGATCAGTATCTGTGCATATTCTTCTTTATAGTAGTGTCTATTACATGCAGTTATATGAAAATTAGTGTATACTGTCCCTTTAAGTATGAATTATCCCCCTTACAGATCAGTCTGCTCCTCCCCTAGCTATCAGGCTTTGATGACCTATCTACAGGAGGAGGAGCTCCCGCCCACCAGCTACTAGTACTTTCAGTTCACAGTTCAGTGTGTCAGTAGAGATGGGAAGTCTTATTCAACTTGATGAATCAGTTCATTTCTGATGGTTCGTTTAACTGTACTAGTTCATGAACCAATTAATTAGTTCACTTGTTGGGATAGTAAGGGATAATTTAAGGTGCAGTTAGGGGTAAAGGCAGGGGTCTATCGAGAACTGCTGTGACCTTATATTTGAATCAGTGTACTGTTAACTGAGTGTTTCATTGCAAAGGAGTTAGCTAAATGGGACACTAAAGTCAAAATAACCTTTTTATAAATCAGACAGAGCATTCAGTTTTAATACACTTTCCAATTTACTTCTATTATCAAATTGTGCACAATCTTTTTATATTCACACTTTCTGGGGAATAAAATCCTACTGAGCATGTGCACAAGCTCACATGGTATATGTATACTAGTCTGTGATTAGCTGATGTTTGTTACATGATACAGAGGGTTTGGAATATGAGAGAAAAAAATATTTTGTCAGAGTGTTTTTGCATTGTCTTTTTATTATGCACTTGTTAATTATGTAATTCTACTGCATCGTTCATGAACTGGACATCACTATGGGCTTGATTTATGAAGCCCTTCTCCTCCCTATGACTGCAAGTTCTCATAAGAGAACCTACAGTCACAATTTATCAAGCAACGGCCATGAGACCACTGCTTTCCTACCCTCTTCTCCTCGTCCGACAAGGGAGATTGACAGCTCCCGCCTGTGCGTGATTTGCTATGTGTGGGTAGGTAGCAGGATCGCAGGCGAGCACAAAATAGCATAAATAAAAAGAGAGAAGCTCTCAACCTGGGAACAAACAATAGCATAATAGTTTGCTCTATGGCTAGTTACCACCCAAGAAGCAGCCTCTTTTTGCTCAACATGTGCCTTTTACAGAGAAGAACTCTCCTGAAGCATATCAGTCTGATCCTGACTTCACAGTAAAGTCCAGCCCCGAAATACCAGGCAATCCTTCTCTGAACAAGAGAAACAGCAAAACCCCAGATGTACGTTTCGGCCGATTGTGGGCCTCGTCAGTGAGGTACAGCCATATCCCTCTAGGCACGCTGAGCAACAGGTCCACGTCTGGATTCCCGCATCACACTTAGGGAGACTTCCCAAAATGTCATAATTTGCATAAATAAAAAGAGAGAAGCACTTAACCTGGGAACAAACAATAGCATAATAGCTTGCTCTATGGCTAGTTACCACCCAAGAAGCAGCACTCCAAATCAATGGAGACCATAACCGCAGCACTGATTCCACTCATACAAACAAATCATGCCGTCATGTCCCCATAGCGTGATCTTCCAATTACCCACATAGTGCCAGTGAATCATTTCTGTTTTGCAAGTAACTGTGCACCTAAGCTTCAGTCACATGGATTTCTAAAAGCCCAATATTAGCATTATGTTATGTGACAAACAGTACATTTAGTATTGCAATTAAAGCATAGTTATCCTTTCACAATACAATAGTAAATAATCTGTGATTACCTTGTATCTAAGGCTTTGCACCAATCCCCCTTATCTCAAAGGTGTGTGCATACTTGAATTTAGCCAATCAGTGATCACTCACGATTCAACGATAGTCAGCTCAGTGTTATCTATATCAGGGTTCGTCAAACTTTTCCCCCCAAGACCCAGTGCCATGATACCACATACCTTTGGGACCCAATTTTTGTACTTGGGGGCCCACTTATCAAGATCCGTATGGAGCTTGAGGCCCCATGTTTCTCACCCCATACACTCTCTTACAACATACACACACACTTTCATATAACACACACTCCCCCCATACACTCTCTTACAACACACACATACACACACTTTCATATAACACACACTCCCCCCATACACTCTCTTACAACACACACACACATACACACACACTTTCATATAACACACACTCCCCCCATACACTCTCTTACAACACACACACATTTTCATATAACACACACTCCTCCCATACACTCTCTTACAACACACACTTTCATATAACACACACTCACCCCATACACTCTCTTACAACACACACACACTTTCATATAACGCACAGTCCCCCCCATACACTCTCTTACAACACACACTTTCATATAACACATACTCACCCCATACACTCTCTTACAACACACACATACTTTCATATAACACACACTCACCCCATACACTCTCTTACAACACACACACATTTTCATATAACACACACTCACCCCATACACTCTCTTACAACACACAATTTCATATAACACACACTCACCCCATATACTCTCTTACAACACACACTTTCATATAACACACACTCACCCCATACACTCTCTTACAATACACACACTTTCATATAACACACACACACCCCATACACTCTCTTACAACACACACACACACACACTTTCATATAACACACACTCACCCCATACACTCTCTTACAACACACACATACACACACACTTTCCTATAACACACACTCACCCCATACACTCTCTTACAACACACACACACACTTTCATATAACACACACTCACCCCATACACTCTCTTACTACACACACACACTTTCATATAACACACACTCACCCCATACACTCTCTTACAACACACACATACACACACACTTTCATATAACACACACTCACCCCATACACTCTCTTACAACACACACACACTTTTATATAACACACACTCACCCCATACACTCTCTTACAACACACACACACACACACACACACACTTTCATATAACACACACTCACCCCATACACTCTCTTGCAACATACAAACATACTTTCATATAACACACACTCTCTCATACAGCACATACACACACTTTCATATAGAACACTCATACAACACACATACCACACACTCTCATATAACAAACACACACTCATACAACACACACACACTCTTATACAACACACACCCCACACACTCTCATACACAACACACTAACAGCACACACACAATCTCATACAATACACCACACACACTCCTACAACACACACACGTCACAACCCAGTACACATGGTGTTGTGGCTCAGTAATGGGTCCTGACCCATGGTTTGAAGAACCCTGATCTATATGGTACACATTAACTAGCTTTTGTCTTGCTTTGAAAAACTTATAAAATGCTATTGATTTTAGCTCTTAGAAATTATATTAATATAACAATGTTAGTTCTGCAAATCTGGGGAATGGGTAATAAAGGCACTATCTTTTTACACAATAAAACATTTGACGTTGACTGTCCCTTTAAACGTTACATTGCACTCAGATATCTCAATGTAAACAACACATTTTGCAGCTATACTGTACTGCTTTGGGATCTAATCCCTATATTTTGTATAAGCTTTGCAATATACAGCATTGTGTGTACAATAACACAGGCTTCTATGATTCTATTGTGCACAGAGCATTATGAAAATGTGTACACTTCTCACTGCCATTTTGTTTCTTTGGGTAGTGGAATCAAATTAGATGTTTCCATAGTATTAATAAAAAACGAAATGACTGTTTAAAAAAAAGACAGAAGAATGTGACAATATTTTAGATAGAAATTACAGAAAAATAAGTATTTGAAATTGTACAATTCATAATTTTTTACAGGGAGCACAACTATTTTGTTTTGAAAAAACAGTTTTTATCCTGAATAATTAACTAATTTCTGTTCAATATATACTTAAAATATAATATGTTGGAAGGATAATATGTTTTATGCTAAATGTACTTTTTGTCACATAACATAACGATAATATTGGACTTTTAGAAATCCATGTGGCTGAAGCTACTTACCAGTCTGCCTGTCTCACTAATAACACACTGACTGAACTGAAACTGAAAGTGTAGCTGGTGCGCAGGCTGATCTATAAGTGGGAGGATTCATGCTTAAGGTAGAATAGCATGATTTTAAATCGTGCTCACAATTTAGCTAAATCGTGCGCACGATTTAGCGAAATCGTGCGCACAATTTAACAAAATCGTGCACACGATATAGCTTAATCTTGCGCACGATATAGCTGAATCGTAAGCACGATTTAACTAAATTGTGCGCACAATATAGGTTAATTGTGCGCACGATTTAGCTAAATCGTGAGCACAATTTAGCAAAATGTGCTCACGATCTAGCAAAATGTGCTCACGATTTATAAAAAAAATCTTGTGTGACACCTCTGGGGCTCCGTAGGATACAATTGCATTGTATTGGGAAAGGAAACAGGTGCTTTGTGAACATTACATTGCTAAATGTACTGTTTGTCACATAACATAGTGCTAACATTGGGCTTTTAGAAATCCATGTGACTGAAGCTGAAGTGCACACTTACCAGTCTGTCTGTATTGATCCTCACTGACACACTGAACTGAAACTGAAAGTATGAGCAGGCTGATCTGTAAGGGGGAGGATTCCTGCTTAAAAAATGTGCTCACAATTTAGCAAAATGTGCACTCTATTTAGTAACGTGCTCACAATTTGGTAAAATGTGCACACGATTTATAAAAAAATCTTGCATGACACCACTGGGAAATCGTAAAATACCTCTTTTTTGGATTAATTTTTTTTTTAAAGCTGCTAAATGCTGATTCTTTATTCTTTTGTTTGAAGTTAGTTTTAGGGATTCAATTTTTAAAATAATCTTTTTATTTTCTTCTATCATTGACATAGAATTAGCGCACAGTATATTATGTTTGCAAACAGCTTTTGTAAGCAAGTGGGATCACCAAAATCACATATTACAGGGCGTTAATAATCACTTCTTATGAGTAACCTCCATAGCAACAAATTGTTATTTATGCCCACAATATGCATAGCTAAATAAAGAGATAGCTTTTATCTCTTACTCAAAAAATACACTGTAACAATATAAAATACAGAAATTAGATTTTAATGACACTATAATTTGCTAAATGTCTTCTTAGAACTGGCACTATCAAGCAGTACTAATCCTTAAAAGTAGACTTTGCATTACAGCATATGTAGCACAATACACCACCTCACATTTTAGCTACAATGTTTTTTTGTCATGAAGATATTATTTTTTTCCCATGAAGATATTTTTTACAAACTCATCATATAAAGTAATTTGAGTTTGATGCAAAGTATAACTGCATAAGTAAATTAGAAATAGTACACCAAGATATCAAACATCAAAGGAAAAATAATTTACATATTGCAGTGTATGAGAAATTTGGTGTTGTTCAAGCTACATCGAAAGTTTCTAAGATAACATTGTAAAACCTTTACTCTTTATTGAAAATATACATTCAACTGTAATGCTCTATCAAAATAAAGTTGTATTTAATATTTTAAATGATAGAAAGGGTTTATTTCTGTACCCAAGACATATTCTTTACTAGATCAAAGATTACTTAATTCATAGAATTCAGTAAAACTAATATTTAAAGACAATACACCGAGGTATCTTAAAAAAAAATAAAGATTTCAAGTGATGTAAATAACATTTTCTGATCAAATGCAACTTTCCACAAAATTTTTTCTTTGTTAATGTGATCTTGATATAATATTTTACCTAATGGTTTTCAAAACAAAGGTTCATAGGGACTATTCCCATTTAAATCCTACTTGATAAATCTCTTCACCAAACTACATTTGGAAGAAGCAGGAGACAGATTATGCTGGAACAGAGATTGAGGTAGATGTAGATAGTATTTTATTTTAGGTCATTTTAGTATGAAACAGCAATCAAAGACCACTAAAAGATTAGGGTTTGTGTTGAGGATTTCTATTGTTTGCAGTCATTCAAGGTGGTCCCCAAGGGTGAGTGATGTAGTGTTATTCATTATGGGGTGAAAGGGGTTTGAAGTAGAGGGTAAAAATTTAAATAATTGAAGGGATTCACATGATTGCTGTGGTTGGGGAGATGCAGTTAAGAGAACTGCGCTCTGGGAGGTTGCATTTAAGATAATTACAGCAAAGAGGTCAGGTTAGGATCATCATTCTGGAGGGCTATAACAGAAAGTTGAGGTTGTGAGCAGGGCCACTCACAACCAGTGTTTCCTCTAAGGCCAGTTTTGTGTGCAGCCCAGCAGTAAAACAGTTAATTAGGTAACCTCACTCTGCAATTAGCAAACACTGCACAATGCAGACTAAAAGGTATGGTTCTCTTATTAACTGTTTTACTGCTGGATCAAACACAAAGCTAGCCTTAGAGGGAACACTGCTCACAACCCCGCTTGTAATGGCTAATTATTAGTGATGTCGCAAATAGTTCGCCAGCGAATAGTTCCCGGCGAACATAGCATGTTCGAGTTCGCTGGGGACGGCGAACATATGCGATGTTCGATCCGCTCCCTATTCGTCATCATTGAGTAAACTTTGAACCTTATAGTCAGAAGAAACATTACAGCCAATCAGCAGCAGACCCTCCCTCACAGACCCTTCCACCTCCTGGACAGCATCCATTTTAGATTAATTTGGAAGCTGCATTCTTAGTGAGAGGAGGGACAGTGTAGCTGCTGCTGATTTAATAGGGAAATCAATAGTTAAGCTAGTGTATTCAGTGTCCACTACAGTCCTGAATGACTCATCTGATCTCTGCTGTAAGGACAGCACCCCAAAAAGCCCTTTTTAGGGCTAGAACATCAGTCTGCTTTTTTTTTTTCCCTGTGTAAACATATTGCAGTTGCCTGCCTGCCAGCGTGTCTGTCAGGCTCACAGCGTATACTGTGCCCACTTTCCCAGTGCCACCACTCATATCTGGTGTAACAGTAGTGTACATGACCCCACACTGTCAAGTCCTTCTTAACCTTACAATAAATACACAACACCAACTTATGGGTATGAAAAGGCCGCAGCTTAGTTTATTAAATACAAATTATAACCAACATAAACATATCAACTTAAACCAATCCTGGTGCTTGCCCCACTAACTAATCCCCGCCCCCACCCGTCCTGGGGGTGGGTGGGAGTATCACATCTTCCATAACTCCTCCCCTTCAAACCACTAGGGGGGTACCACAATTCCTCCCAGGCGTAAGCCTCTAGAGGTTACCACAAGCACCCCGCCATTGCTGCGACTCTAACTCCTCTAACCTCATTCTTGTAGGGAGGGAGGGTGGGAACTTCACCTGCCGTGCTGTCCAGGTTAGAAGAGACCACCTGACTTCCTGTCCTGGGTTTTTAACCCCCCCTACTAACCCCACCTCTTGCCCTGACATTCACCCCAGTCCTTCCCTGTGGTGTCAATTGCTCCTCCCTTCCATTCTGTCATCCGGATCTGTCTTGACCCCACACTGTCAAGTCCTTCTTAACCTTATAATAAATACACAACACCAACTTATGGGTATGAAAAGGCAGCAGCTTAGTTTATTAAATACAAATTATAACCAACATAAACATATCAACTTAAACCAATCCTGGTGCTTGCCCCACTAACTAATCCCCGCCCCCCCCATCCTGGGGGTGGGTGGGAGTATCACATCTTCCATAACTCCTCCCCTTCAAACCACTAGGGGGGTACCACAATTCCTCCCAGGCGTAAGCCTCTAGAGGTTACCACAAGCACCCCGCCACAGCTCGGACCCTAGCCGAGCACCGCCCCAGGCCTTTTCAATATCCTCCTTCAACGTATAATTAAACAAGTGTAAACCCACCTCGTTGAGGTGCACCCCATCCTTTAAGTAAAAACACCTCCCTGACTCACCCTCAAATTCTACATGCCGGAGCCCAAAACCCCCTAACCTCCTGACATACCCGGATATAGTTCTGTTTATCTTCCGTCTGGAAGCCTCCAATTTTTTAGAATTCCATGCTGACCTCCACACCACTCTACACTCGATTTCAGATCATATTATTAGCAGTTCCGGGAACAACTCCTTTAGTCTGTCCAAACCCCTTTTGATTCCGTCCACTAAGTCCTTCTGCGACACATACCCCAAGTCGTTACCCCTGGCATGTATCAACAATATGTGAGGAGGGGGGAAAAACCTTGCGTAATCCACAACCTTACCCACAACTTGGTCCCACTTTAAGCCCCGAATCCCTAACCATGTCAGTACGATCCTGTCTCTAGGCAGCCCCAGTTGCGTGCCGTTCTTTTTCACCGCTGCCGCCTTCCTCGCCCAGTAAATGTAGGAATGTCCCAAAAGCCAACATCTAACTGGACCTGTCAAAACAAAATAAGTGGCCTAGTACCCATCATACTCTCAGTTCAGGACGCACATACCCCCTAAACCGATCAGACTTCCATCTACCAATTCTCTTTATCACGCCCACATCCAGACCCAAACAAGCCGCCTCAGTCGCTGCTCCGATGCGGAATGAGTGAGACCCGAAATCTCCCCCCCGCAACCCCAATTTTTCAACAGCCCTTCGGAATACCGCCACAAATTGGAATTTTGATAAGACAGACCCATCCATGTGGATCAAGAACTGCCCCTCGCCCCTTGGCCTAACCTGCATAAACTCCCGAACTGCCGCCACCGGGCAACAATGTCCCGATACCGCCCGTATCCGCACCACCGTCCCTTTTCCCCCCTGATCCGTCTTGGATCTCCTCAGCCATATCTCCAGCTCATCCCCCCTCACAAGTACATCCCTCTTCATCAAACCACCCGCCATTTGTTTACTCTGACCTACCAGCTCCGAGATTCTAAAGGCCCCAAAGAAGGCCAGCATGAAAGCCACTCTGAACAGCAGCCCTTCCTTATCATTAAAACATATCCTCGGCAGGCACCTCACCACCTCCTCCAACAAGGCAAACGTGACTGGCCTCCTATTACCCCCCTCCTTTTCCCTCTGCACATGCCCCTCACAGCCATGCGCACCATGAAAACTTTTGTTACATCCTCCCAACCCCACAATTGGAATAAAAATGCCAGTGCCGCCATCCTCATCCTCACCTGTGAAGGCGAAAGCCCCTCCTCGCCCCATATCCCAATCCACTGCACCAATCTGTCCAGATTTTCAGCTGCGCTCCCCAGCTGCTCCATCCCCCTCCATTGAAACCACAATTTCCAGATCCGGGCGTGCTCCTTCGGGCATGTTGCACCCTCTGGTTCCGCGTCTGGGGCCTCCTCTCGAAACCGCTGCCACTGGAAACGGGACAAAGAGTCAGCTATTACGTTAAGCCTTCCCGGAACGTGAACCGCCCGAAATGTTGTTGCGCAAACATTCCAACACAAACACTCTCAAGAGGCGGATGACCGGGGGGGAGGATGCCGTCAGCTTGTTGATGGCCCACACCACCCCTAGGTTGTCTGAATGAAAACACACTCTCTTATTCCCCAACACATCTGGCCAAATATGCAAAGCCACTACTAGGGGAAAAAACTCCAAAAATGTCAAGTTCCTTGTGAGACCGGCAGCCACCCATTCCCCTGGCCATGCTTCCGCGCACCACCGGCCATTCAAGTATGCCCCAAACCCATGGGCCCCTGCCGCGTCCGTGAACAAGCATAGCCTGTCATCTGACCAGTTTGTCTCCTGAAACAACAGCCTACCATTGAATTGGGTCAGGAAAATATCCCAAACCCTGAGATCATCCTTTAGATCCGCCGGGAGCCGCACGTGGTGGTGTGGCCCTGGGATTCCTGCAGTAGCCAACGACAGCCTCCTACAGAACACCCTCCCTACTGGGATAATCTTGCAGGCAAAGTTCAATTTTTCAATCAGAGATTGCAGCTGCCTCAGCCTGATCCTTGGTTTTGCCAATGCCTCCCGGATAGTGGACCTCAAGTCCACCAGTTTGTCCTCTGGCAATCTGTACTCCATCCTGACAGTATCCAACTGGAAACCCAAAAAACTTAAGGACGTTACTGGCACTTCTGATTTTTCCTCAGCCACTGGAATACCTAAGTCCCTAGCCACGTCCCCGAAGGTACTCACCAGCCTCTCACAGGCACCCGACCCGGCCGGGTCCACGAATAGGAAGTCGTCCAGGTAATGCACCAATGACGACAACCCTGCTTTTTTCTTGACCACCCAGTCCACGAATGAGCTAAATTTCTCGAAATAGGAACATGAGATGGAACATCCCATGGGGAGGCATAGGTCCACATAAAAGGACCCTTCAAACATACATCCCAGCAAATGGTGGCATGTAGGGTGAACCGGCAACAACCTGAAAGCGGATTCCACATCTGGCTTCGCCAACAGGGCCCCCTTCCCAGCGAGCCTGATTACCGCCACTGCCCTATCAAAAGATGCATATTTCACGGCCACCAACCCCGGGTCAATGCCGTCGTTCACCGACGTTCCCTTAGGGTAAGATAGGTGGTGGATTAACCGGAATTGCCCCTTTGCTTTTTTGGGGACCACCCCCAAAGGTGAAACCCTCAAATTGCTGAAGAGGCCCGCCATCCTCCCCAACCCCATCTCTTTCTTCAGCTTCTCCCTCACCACCTCCGGGAACTCCCTAGCAGATTTCAAGTTTCCCCCGAACTGCCCCAATTCTTGCTCCTTGAACGGAATCCTAAAACCCGAACTAAACCCCGTCAACAGCGATTCCGCGTCGCCCTCATGCCCCCTTTTACGCCCGTACAAATCGAGCCACGGGACCATCTTTTCGACCCTCACTGGCGTCCTGGCTCGCAGGACCCACCTCCCCTGTTTTCCCGACGGCTTTTCCCTTCTTGAAACATCTTGCCCCTGAGTGAGTTCCCCCGCAGTGGGAACACTCGTGCTTGTATTTACACCCTGCCCCAAAACAACACTGTCCCTCGTTAAACTGGAAACAGAGGCCTTTTCGTATTGCCGTTGTTGTACCAACTCCGGTCCCCGCACTAGCACCGGAGTTGGCCGTCCGAAAGGACTGGCCCCCCCTCAGCGGTGTCATGATTTCGAGCCATATCCCCATGTCTCTATCATCCCACCGAAACTCCGGCCTGACGGCCATATGCTGGCGGAACCGCTCGTTGTATCGCCACCACGCCATACCCCCGTATGTGCGATACGCACTTGAAGTTTCTTCCGCGTAACAGAAAAGGGCCGAGCATTGCTAGGGGAACTTTTCCCCTATCACACTGGCCATAATGTAAAACGCCTTGGCCCAATTCCCGAACGTCTTGGGTATCTTCTGATACCGCTTCTTCCTTTCCTCCTCTTCCTTTTTCCCTTTTTCCTTCTCCTCCTCCTTCAGCTCCATCACCTGCTCCAACGGTAGCAATGCGAATATTTCCAGGAACTCCCTCTTCCATATTTTCTCCTTCATCTCCACCGTGAGATGGATCCCCAAAGGACCCACCGAACACAAGCACGGCCTCCTCAGGGCATCCTCCGGGACCTTCAGTACCTCTCCAGCTTTCCCTGGGGTCACTTCCGCCCGCCGTTTCCTGCTGCTGTAGCCCTCCCCTGGCTCCATTCCCCCGCTACCCCGTGGTCTGATCAGACCTCTCCAAAGCCGCAACCAGCCCTTTCAGCCCATTCAACATTGTCTCCCTTTCACCACTCAAAACTCCACACGTACCAGACCCTGCCACCGCTGCAGTCTCACCTGATGGCTGCACTGCCGTAACCGGTCCTTCACCAGGGCCCGCTTGCACCGCCACCTCACTCCTCAACGTCCCTCTGCCACTCCTGCTGCTTCCCCTGACGCGTCCTTGTTCTCGTCTACCCGTGTCTGTGTCCCCTCTCCTTCTGCTGGGCGATCGCCCTCTGTCCTGCCTGCTCCTGGGTGCCGATCGTTCCACCCGCGCCCAGGTAGGCGACCTGTCCTCCCTGCCTCTGGGCCCTCTCCACAGGGGCGAACGTGATCTCCTGACTCCTTCTGCTGGCCCTGGCCCCATGACCGGGGCCCGGCCGTCATCCCGACCTGCTCCTGCTTCCGTAGTCTGCAGAGAAGGGGAAGAAGTGAAAACCCTGCCCCTCACCCTATCCCCCCTAACTGGCTGAGCAAGCTCCACCCCCCCCATTCTCTCTCCCTGGTCCCTGCTCCCTTCTCCCCGTTGTGGGGTCAACAATTGCAATAGCTGAGTCAAGGCAGACATGTCACCTACCTGACTCACCGTGACTGGTCCCGCCGATGTCCCTTCCAAAGGATCCTCCTCCTCATCATCAAAGGCGCCGCTGGCATTCAATACCAGAACCGGCTCCGTCACCTTCTCCTGAGCCATGTCCCTTGTCTCCCTTGGGGCCATCCCGGCCATCACCTCCTGGAGCCCTTCCTCTGCTTCCCCTGTAAAAAACAACAGTTAGTATCCCTTTTCACCATTACTTCCCATTTTCTGAATCCTTACACCCCCCTCTTGACCTGGGATTACTGGTGCCCCCCGCTCCCCCTCCCCTTGACTCCCCTGCGTGTTCCCCTTTTGTGGCCCTCACCCCATTCCCCCTCGGTCGGTGCCTACCCCCCAAGCAGGACCCCCACCCCAACGGGCCCCCGCCTGCCACTCCCAGCTGCCCACCTATGTTTTATTTTTATTTTGTTTTTGTTTTTTTGTGTTTTTTTTAATGCTATCCACCGCCATATTGTTTGCTCCATGTCCCAGGTTAGCTTGGGTCTCTGTGCCCTTGGCCAGCACCTATCAGTAATAAGCCCATATGGTTAAAACAAAACCACACTACCACTCTTTTTTTTTTATTTTATTTTTTATAACCCCCCAGGCCCACCTGGGAAGCCACCATCCCCTATCCTGATCCCCCCCCATTTTCCTCCCCCCCCCTGTTCCATATCCCCCCCCTGTTCTCATTTCCCCCTTTGCAGCCAGCTGTCCCCTCTAACAACACTGCTTCTGCCAGCATCAACCCCATGCTGCCGCTGCATAGCGAGCCCCCCCCTCTACCTCCTCTCTCCTTCCAGCTGGTCCCTTACTCCTGCCCCCCCGCATCAAATGAACCTGTGCCCTCCGGCCCCCCACCCGGCTGCTTCCCCCCCCTCCCCCAGCCTGAATCAACTGCTCCTCAGCTGCGGCCGACCCAGCCCCCCCCACAGCCCAATCGTACCCAGCCTTGATTATTCTACCCTTCCGCCGCCACAGCCGTGCTTACCGGGCCTCCCCCAGACTGCTCATACCTACCCCCTTACCTCCAACCGGAGCCTCAGACCTGCCAGTTCACCTACAACCCCCATGCTGCCTATCGGCACACACTGCCACACTCCCTGGCCCCCCGCTCCCCTCTGGCACTTACCCCTGCCTCCTCTCACGGGCCTGCTGATCCGCCCCGACCTCCGTCCTCTGCTGGTACTAGGCCGCTCCGTATGACGCCTCCCGATGACGTCATAGACCGGAGCCGTGCTAGGCCTCACACCACCTTCCTCTTGAGGCCGCCGCTCCCCGCCAGCATGTCCAGCTCCACTGCGGCCTTGAGGCTCCCCCGGATCTTCTGGCTCTGCCTACCGGTTCACCCGGACTGAGCCTCTCTGGGGGCCTGGATCTTCGTGTAGGCCGCTCCCTGGCCCTGGGCCCTGTCACCGGCTCCCCTGCAGACACAGGGGGCTGCTCCACCTCCAGCACCGTTGTAGGATTCCCAGCCAGCCGCTCCCTGATCCAGGCAATGCCGTTGGCCCTGGCAGCCTGCAACAACTGCTCCAGCAACTCATCCATCTGACCTGCCGGCAAGGTAAGACAAAGACTGCTAACTATAACCGAACTTCACCTGCCGTGCTGTCCAGGTTAGAAGAGACCACCTGACTTCCTGTCCTGGGTTTTTAACCCCCCCCCCCTACTAACCCTACCTCTTGCCCTGACATTCACCCCAGTCCTTCCCTGTGGTGTCAATTGCTTCCTCCCTTCCATTCTGTCATCCGGAACTGTCTTTTAAACAAAACAACACTTTTTTGACTGTGAAGTAATAGCAGACAGCTGCCAGTGCCCAAGATGGCCACCAATAAGGCAGATGGGGAGGGTTAGGGAGCTGTTTTGGGGGGGGGGATCAGGGAGGTTGGGGGCTAAGGGGGGATGCTACATATGTAAATATGCATATGTAAATATTCTAAAAAAATATTTATTTTAGTACTGGCAGACTTTCTGCCAGTACTTAAGATGGCGGGGACAATTGTGGGGTGGGGAGGGAAGGGAGCTGTTTGGGAGGGATCAGGTGGTCTGATGTGTCAGGTGGGAGGCTGATCTCTACACTAAAGCTAAAATTAACCCTGCAAGCTCCCTACAAACTACCTAATTAACCCCTTCACTGCTAGCCATAATACACGTGTGATGTGCAGCAGCATTTAGCGGCCTTCTAATTACCAGAAAGCAACGCCAAAGTCATATATGTCTGGTATTTCTGAACAAAGGGGATCACAGAGAAGCATTTACAACCATTTGTGCCATAATTGCACAAGCTGTTTGTAAATAATTTCATTGAGAAACCTAAAATTGGGAAAAAATTTAAGTTTTTTTTCAATTTGATCGCATTTGGCGGTGAAATGGTGGCATGAAATATACCAAAATGGACCTAGATCAATACTTTGGGTTGTCTACTACACTACAATTAAGCTAAAATTAACTCTACAAGCTGCCTACATGCTCCCTAATTAACCCCTTCACTGCTGGGCATAAAACAGGTGTGGTGCGCAGTGGCATTTAGCAGCCTTCTAATTACCAAAAAGCAACGCCAAAGCCATATAAGTCTGCTATTTCTGAACAAAGGGGATCCCAGAGAAGCATTTACAACCATTTATGCCATAATTGCATAAGTTGTTTGTAAATAATTTCTGTGAGAAACCTAAAGTTTGGGAAAAAGTGAACAATTTTTTTTTTATTTGATCGCATTTGGCGGTGAAATGGTGGCATGAAATATACCAAAATGGGTATTTTTGGTAATTAGAAGGCTGCTAAATGCCACTGCGCAACACACATGTTTTATGCCCAGCAGTGAAGGGGTTAATTAGGGAGCATGTAGGCAGCTTGTAGAGTTAATTTTAGCTTAAGTGTAGTGTAGTAGACAACCCAAAGTATTGATCTAGGCCCATTTTGGTATATTTCATGCCACCATTTCACCACCAAATGCGATCAAATAAAAAAAAAATTGTTCACATTTTCACAAACTTTAGGTTTCTGACAGAAATTATTTACAAACAACTTATGCAATTATGGCATAAATGGTTGTAAATGCTTCTCTGGGATCCCCTTTGTTCAGAAATAGCAGACTTATATGGCTTTGGCTTTGCTTTTGCTAAATGACACTACGGCTGCGCACCACAAGTGTTTTATGCCCAGCAGTGAAGGGGTTAATTAGGGAGCATGTAGGCAGCTTGTAGAGTTAATTTTAGCTTAAGTGTAGTGTAGTAGACAACCCAAAGTATTGATCTAGGCCCATTTTGGTATATTTATTGCCACCATTTCACCGCCAAATGCGATCAAATAAAAAAAAAATTGTTCACTTTTTCACAAACTTTAGGTTTCTCACAGAAATTATTTAAAATCAACTTATGCAATTATGGCATCAATTGTTGTAAATGCTTCTCTGGGATCCCCTTTGTTCAGAAATAGCAGACTTATATGGATTTGGCGTTGCTTTTTGGTAATTAGAAGGCTGCTAAATGACACTGCGCACCACACGTGTTTTATGCCCAGCAGTGAAGGGGTTAATTAGGGAGCATGTAGGGAGCTTGTAGAGTTAATTTTAGCTTAAGTGTAGTGTATTAGACAACCCAAAGTATTGATCTAGGCCCATTTTGGTATATTTCATGCCACCATTTCACCGCCAAATGCAATCAAATTTAAAAAAAAACTTTAATATTTTCGCAATTTTAGGTTTCTCACTGAAATTATTTACAAACAGCTTGTGCAATTATGGCACAAATGGTTGTAAATGCTTCTCTGGGATCCCCTTTGTTCAGAAATAGCAGACATATATGACTTTGGCGTTGCTTTCTGGTAATTAGAAGGCCGCTAAATGCTGCTGCGCATAGGGTTTCTAGGTGTCTGAGACAAAAATACCGGACAGAAAAGCGGGGTGCGGGGGGGGGGGGTAAAAAAAATTAATAAGTGTGTGTATATATATATATATATATATATATAATGGGGGGGTGTGTGTATATGTATATATACACGTTTTTATATACGTATATATATATATATATATATATATATACTGTATATATTATATATATATATATATATATATATATATATATATATATATATATATATATATATATATATGTGTGTATATGATGGCCTGGTTAATATTGAATACTATGGTTTCTGGCTTTAGCTTGCCTCCTGTCCTCCCTACTGCACATTCCTTGTACTCCGATTTTGCTACTACTCCTGACTACTACCTGGATCTATCTTCTGCCTGCTCCTGACTTCTACCTGGGCCTAACTTCTACCTGCTCCTGACTTCAGCTTGCCTCCTGACCTCTCTCCTGCACATTCTTTGTACTCTGATTTTGCTACTGCTCCTGACTTCTGCCTGCACCTCACTTCTGCCTGCTCCTGACTTCAGCCAGGCTGCACCTGACTTCTATCTGCGCCTATCTTCTGCCTGCTCCTGACTTCAGCTTGCCTCCTGACCTCTTTCCTGCACATTCCTTGTACTCTTATTTTGCTACTGTTCCTGACTTGAGCCTGCAGCTGACTTCAGCCTGCACCTGACTTCTAACTGCGCCAATCTTCTGCCTGCAATTCATCTCTTGTGATATTGGGTCCAACTAGGGTTGCCAGCTGTGCGCTATAAAAATTCCCGGACAACCTATAGGTGACTGGACACGGGTTGTAGCTGGGTTCACACAATGTCCCCACAAAAGCTCAACCTTAGGCCCCACCCTTGATCCCACCACATATATATTTTCACAACTAAGCAGTCATTTTATCCCCTTGGTTGCCAGTAACACATGTATGTAGTAGTGATGTGACCCCTTTGGCTACCAGAAGTAAACACCCAGCAATGATTGAACAAACACCTGTTTGCCTAAAGCACATATAATAGAAAATGCACAGTGTAACTTCTTTTTGAGCCATATTTCTAATGCATAAAGGCCTAGAAGGTCCTTTACATTTAGCTGACAAGGGTCTTTAAGTGTCCAGTATTTTAGTACAGATTGTACTGGACAGCCTGCTAAAATACCGGACACCCTATTTGTATGGTTCAGATCAGCTATAATTAATATAAAATGGATACAGACATAAAGGCTTCTAAATGTGGGGACTATTAAGTAATGACAGACCTAGCACCTGTAGTTTCTTAGCTACACTGCACAATTACATATGCTAATTAGTATGGCTGGTAACCCCAGAGGTAATCACATGACATGATCCTGAGGCTCAGTCATAGCTCTGTAGATATTACCTAACCAAAGTAGTTCATGTCATTTTAATAAACTATTCTCAACATATACGCACTGGAAACTCAGGATTTATAATGGGAGTTTTGTTAGAACTTAAAGGGACAGTAAACACATTGTAATTAGGAGACATTTCTGTTACTGTCCTATAGAATAACATATCAGCCAAGTGTAATTATTTGTTTATCAAAATAAAATCCTGTTTACTGCAATTGGTTTTCAATAGAAAAACTGCACCCAATACTCACCTTATTTGGAGGAGCCAAATAAGTTTGAGTCGGCAGACAACAAGGCTAATCATTGCCATTAAGTTAGCATAAAATTAATTGTTTTACAGTTGTTATCTATTAAAGCCAATGAGGAAAATATGTGTTGCAGATTTAGCTCTGAAAAGTCAGCAGGATGCAGTTCCAACTCAATGTACAATTTTCAGAGCTAATTACATGAAAAGGGGCAAAATAAATAATGAGTATATTCCAAAGTTGTTTTATTATGCTTAATTAACTACACTAATAACAAGCTAAACTGACAGTCATGGTATAATGTGATGCCTGGTTGTCATGGTAACATTCTTAGGGGAGTGGCTTATGTGATGCAGCAGTTATGTCACAAAACCAACTGACAACACAAAGCAACCACCCTCATAACTGCTGCTCACTTTACTAGAGATGCCAGACTGATCCTGCTGAGCCTCAGTTTTGACTGGGCTAGACTTTACAACTACAACTCTGTATATGTGCTGGTGAGAAGAACAGTGACTACCTCCAAAACAATGCAAATGGCATCCAGTGGGAGCTGCAGGTATGAAGACCAATTACTACAGGTAGTGTTACCATGATCACCCCAACTCAGTAACTGAATAATACTAAATCACATTTATATACATTGTAAAATAATACAGATAAATGACAGAAGTAATAGCTTAAACTTTGTAGCTTCCTATGGGCACCAGTACTCAACATAGAATACAAACCTTACATAATAATGATCAATATTATCTTCACACCTTTATTTAAAAATAAATATAAATTTATTAAATATAATATTTACAAATATATATTTTTAAACATATTATAGCATTATAAGTATTATAGCCGTAGGACACACCAATGCCTTTCTGTGCTTCCTCTACATATCTTTATAAGACTTGCAGCTGGCAGTAAAGGCTTTAAACCAGCTTTAAGGATGGTAAGAATTACTGCATCATTAGTCTGCAAATGCTCTAAAGCAAGGACTTCTAGTAAAGGCCTAGAATATAAACCCCACGGTATGAGTCTGCAATTTATACGCTGAACACTCTCTGGTACTGGGACCCTCATTAAACACTGCACTGTCTGATGCAGCTGTTTTTTTCTGCTTGACCCGGATGAAGAAAAGGCAACTGGTCATCTGAAATCATTTCAGATCAGACTGATGCGCATCTGACCAGCAGTATATGCGCTGATGGCAGATGTCCTCACGCTGCAAACTCACTGGTGCTGGGACCCTCATTAAACAATGTACTGTAAGGTGCAGCATCTGATGCAGCTGTTTGTTCTGCTTGACCGCGATGAAGAAAAGACTTCTGGCAATCTGAAATAAATTCAGATCAGACTGATGTGCATCTGACCAGCAGTATATGAGCTGATGGCAGATGTCCTCACGCTGCAAACTCACTGGTGCTGGGACCCTCATTAAACACTGTACTGTAAGGTGCAGCATCTGATGCAGCTGTTTGTTCTGCTTGACCCGGATGAAGAAAAGACAACTGGCAATCTGAAATAAATTCAGATAAGACTGATGCTCATCTGGCCAGCAGTATATGCGCTGATGGCAGATGTCCTCACGCTGCAAACTCACTGGTACTTGGACCCTCATTAAACACTGTACTGTAAGGTGCAGCATCTGATGCAGCTGTTTGTTCTGCTTGACCCTGATGAAGAAAAGACAACTGGCAATCTGAAATAAATTCAGATCAGACTGATGCGCATCTGGCCAGCAGTATTTGCACTGATGGCAGATGTCCTCACGCTGCAAACCAACTGGTGCTGGGAACCTCATGAAACACTTTACTGTAAGGTACAGCATCTGATTCTGCTGTTTGTTCAGCTTGGCCCAGATGAAGAAAAGACAACTGGCAATCTGAAATAAATTCAGATCAGACTGATGCGCATCTGGCCAGCAGTATACGCGCTGATGGCAGATTTCCTTCAAGGATTTTTATATTACTAAACTGTAAGTATCTAAGGTAAAATTTTCTGAGATTAACAACTGTGTTAGCTCTTTGAGCAAGACATCCTATTACCACATTAGATTGTAAATACAGAGCCTGCTCCAAGAGCCTACAGACATGTGCAGTGAGGTCAGATAATTTCTCACATTTCTGTCACTCTTTTCTTTACTTCCCATTTCATAGAAATCTTTAGCATTAATTTGGTTCTGTATGTTTAAAGCTTTCTGTACTTTGCAAGGCTTATTGATATACAATATACAAATCATCTCTGTGACACTAGAACTTGAGTCATAACACCAACAATAAACATAATTACACTTACACTGCTATAACTTTAATAAACTGATATTAAATGAAATTGATTGGCTTAAATCCATTCTTACTGCACATATCTGTCTAATGTAATAATGTTAAGGATCTTGGTGAAGAGAATACAATGATATGATTAATATGTTTGCACTTATATCCTCAATGCAATGCCTTGACGTAGGGACACCAATAAGCACCTTGCAGCTGGTTTACAATTTTATCTGAGAACTGCAGCAACCTGGAACAAGGACTATTATATCTGTGAAACTAAACTTGAATGTCTACAGTCACTGTTGGATTTTTGAAGAAGAGAGTCCTAGTGAATAACACGATTTGATAGGTCATGGGATGGTCCTGTATTTTATACCTCAGATTAGAAATTGAAAAAAAAACTGCATAATAAGGTACAGTGTGTCATGCACCTATGTTCTTGCATTGGATTAAAAATCCTTACAAGATGTGCATAGACTGATTCATATCTGGTAAGCAGTATAACAAAGACTGGAATACTCTATGGCAGTGGCAGGAAGATTGAAGATTTCAGAGGGACTAGTGTTATGCCACATGCTGAGTGCAGTCTTACATCAGGGATTTCTTTTATTTTTCTACACTGTAAGTATCCCAAGGTAAGTTCTCCTTAAATACAAGAATGTAAGCTCTTTGAGCAAAGCACTGAAACACTAGATTGTAAGCTCCTTGGAACAGGGTCTGCACTTACACCTATGGAAATCCTTTAGAGCAGGGACTCCCATTGTACCAAATAAATGTATTGTTGTTAATAGAGTGAGATAAACCCTCCATTTAATTAGTTCAGCAAGAAATAAATATACAATGCATAGAATATACAAATTATCCCACAGAGTATTACTAATTCAAAATGCATTTTAATATGGCACCCTTTATGCTCCTGTCAGTTTAAACCAGTAGTATAGCAAACTGTGAAATACATGAGGCTTAAATAACACAGCATCAACCATAGACAGCCTGTTTCGCTTCTTTGGGACTCTTTCTCACTCAAGTCATTATGGTTGATGCTGATGTCCTCGAGCATTCCACCCTTTGCTACAGGGCTGCCCATTATATTGAAATGGATTTTGAATTGGAAGTGCATTTATTTTTTGCTAGGATTAATACAATGGAGGAATGAGCCCCAAATGGGTCAAACAGGCTGTCTATGGTTGGTGCTGCTGTTCTGCTCAAGCATTAATTTCACGCTTTGTAAGTGTGGTTACGAAAATTAATGTAATCATCAGCAAAACTGGCATATAGCCGTAAACGTAAAATCAATGCTTGAGTCCAATAACAGAGCACCTACATCATACTGAAGAGCCCCAACAAGGGCGAAACAACCTGCCTATAGTGAAAAAACACTTTGTAGTATTACAATATATTATTCCTCTGCAAGACACCACTCTTTTTGTATTGGGTTTGTATGTGAGCAGAACTATTACAGAATAATAAGGCTTCCATATATCATAAGAGTCAAAATTTTGCCTGATTGCCAAGTGCCCTTGACATAGTAAAAGTGTTCCTACCTAAAACTATTAAATGGTCAGATGTTCTGCACATATCTGCAATAAAAATGTTTATATATTTAAATATGAGGACACAAAGAATATCTCTTAATGATAGCAGCAACTGGATCACCCTGGATCACCCAGCAGCAACTGGATAGAAACATAGAAACATAGATATTGACGGCAGATAAGAGCCATAGGCCCAGCAAGTATGCCCGACCTTACCTAACAGTATAAAATTATCTAGTTCGTAGGATAGCCCTATGCTTGTCCCATGCATTTGTAAAGTCCCCCACAGTGTTTGTTGCTACTACCTCTTGAGGAAGTTTATTCCATAAATCAGTCACTCTTTCTGTAAAGAAGTGCTTCCTCAAATTACTTCTGAATCTACTACCCTTTAGCTTGAGCTCATGACCCCTTGTTCTTGAATTTTCCATTTTATGTAAAATACCCACAGCCTCAGTTTTACTAAACCCTTTAATGTACTTGAAAGTTGCTATCATATCACCTCTTTCCCTTCTCTCCTCTAAGCTATACATATTTAGGTAATTGAGCCTATCCTGGTAAGTTTTATTTTTTAGACCATGTACCATTTTGGTAGCCCTCCTTTGCACAGATTTAAGTTTGTTAATATCCTTCTGAAGATATGGTCTCCAGAACTGCACACAATACTCAAGATGAGGCCTAACTAATGATCTATAAAGTGGCATAAGAACCTTACTATTTCTGCTGCAAATACCTCTACCAATACATCCAAGCATTCTGCTAGCCTTACTCGCTGCATTACTACATTGTTTACTAAGTTTTAAATCATCTGAAATAATAATTCCCAAGTCCTGTTCCTCGTCTGTAACAGTCAGTAAAGTGTCATTGAGTCTGTAATTAACATTTGGATTTTTCTTCCCATAATGCATTATTTTACACTTTGCTGTGTTAAACTTTAGATCCCAGTCGTTTGTCCAATCCTCCAATTGTTGTATATCACTTCTCATTTTGTCTACCCCCCCTGGAACATCCACTCTGTTGCAAATTTTTGTATCATCTGCAAAGAGATCACCCTGGATCACCCGAAAAACCTCTAGCAGTTATGTCCATGCTTAATTCAGTGCAGGCCTCCATTTACCAAGTTGCCTACAAGCTCATCATACTGTAACACACCTAGTAAAGAAGGCTTATTTACAGTATGCTGAGAACTTGAAAAACAGCCCTATTAAAACTTAGAAATCAGCTATTTAGATATTTTAAATTGCTCTTTTATCTGGTGTCAGATCAAAGTAATTGCCAAAGAAAGAGGATAACTACATTATTTGTTTACAAACTGAATAATAAAGTATGCATTTTTGCACATGTCTAGTAAATTCTTTGCCTTGATAAAATACTATAATGTTTTAATTCTTCAGAGCATTTATTGTTAAATGTTTTCAGTACACTACAGTTTACATCTTATGGGACATACTAAAGGGATATAAAACACATTTTTGTTCTTTCCAGATTCAGATAGAATATTGCAGGCAATTTTAAATGATTTTCCAATTTACTCCTATTATCAAATGTGCTTAATTCCCTTGATATACATTGCTGAATTTGCAAAACACATCAACATTTAAAAGTACAGTTACACTCATAATAACACTATCTGATACAAAAATATTAAATAAAAATATTGCATTAAAAAGTTATAAGGGCTCAAAGATATGAGGTCTCAGGTGTTATATATAAAAAAGACTGCAAAGGGCTTTAACATAGAGATACTGTACATTCATACACATGGCTAAATATGTATATGTGTGTATATATGTATTTATATTTGTATATATGTATTTACAGAATATAAACACTTAAATACATATGCATACATATATATATATGCATTGGAGCCCTTGGCATATTTATGTAATATAATATAGAAACATATTTATGCAATATTCATAAGTGTTTAACTATGTATTTACTATATAAATTTCATATTCCAATGTTTTTGCACAATGGGGAATATGTTCTATGTATTTTTAAATAGATAATCCTATATATCTATATACATCTAGACCTATATATAAAATCAAGTTTATATATATATATATATATATATATATATATATATATATATATATATATATATATGTATGTATAAATATATATTTGTGCAAATATCCATCAGATATACATTTAAATCTCTTTATGAATACATAGAACATATTCTGCTATCTGCAGAACATTAGATTATGAAAGATGCAATATTATCTTCTTATGTTATGCTTTTAAATAACCGCCATCGTGTTTATGTCACTTGTGGGTGCTAGGTATTTTTCAGCTACATTGAAGTCTATGGGGGGAATGTGATTTTTGTATTCGCAACTTCTCAAATTCTATTTTTTACTGTGACGTTATGAACATGAGAGAGCAAACTTTTTACTTTCAACTCGTAATATGAGCCTGAAACTCTGAGAGCAAAAAATAATTAAGCAGTCATTTTATCCCCTTGGTTGCCAGTAACACATGTACAGAGCAGTGAGGTAACCAACCCAGCAATGATTGACCACCCTCATGGTTGCCTGTAACACATATAATAGAAAATGCACAGTGTAACTTCTTTTTGAGCCATATATCTAATGCATAAAGGCCTAGAAGGTCCTTTACATTTAGCTGACAGGGGTCTTTAAAAATACTGGACATTTAAGTGTCCAGTATTTTTGTACAGATTTTACTGGACAGCCTGTTAAAATACTGGACTGTCCGGTTGAATACTGGACACTTGGCAACCCTAGTTGCGCATCACACGTGTATTATGGCTAGCAGTGAAGGGGTTAATTAGGTAGTTTGTAGGGAGCTTGCAGGGTTAATTTTAGCTTTAGTGTATAGATCAGCCTCCCACCTGACACATCAGACCCCCTGATCCCTCCCAAACAGCTCCCTTCCCTCCCCCACCCCACAATTGTCCCTGCCATCTTAAGTACTGGCAGAAAGTCTGCCAGTACTAAAATAAAAGGTTTTTAATTTTTTTTCTTTAGTATATTTACATATGCTGTGGTGTAGCATCCCCCCTTAGCCCCCAACCTCCCTGATCCCCCCCCCCCCAAAACAGCTCTCTAACCCTCCCCATCTACCTTATTGGCAGCCATCTTGGGTACTGGCAGCTGTCTGCTATTATTTCACAGTCAAAAAAGTTTTTTTTTTTAAATGTACACTACTGTTACACCAGATATGAGTGGTGGCGCTGGGCAAGTGGGCACAGTATACGCTGTGAGCCTGACACACACACTGGCAGGCAGGCAACTGCAATTAGATTACACAGGAAAAAAAAAAGCAGACTGATGTTCTAGCCCTAAAAAGGGCTTTTTGGGGTGCTGTCCTTACAGCAGAGATCAGATGAGTCCTTCAGGACTGTAGTGGACACTGAATACACTAGCCTAGTTATCGATTTCCCTATTAAATCAGCAGCAGCAGCTACACTGTCCCTCCTCTCACTAAGAATGCAGCTTCCGAATGAATCTAAAATGGATGCTGTCCAGGAGGTGGGAGGGTCCTGCTGTTGATTGGCTGGAATGTGTCTTCTGACTGTGAGGTACAGGGTCAAAGTTTACTCAATGATGAGGAATAGGGGGCGGACCGAACATCGCATATGTTCGCCGTCCGCGGCGAACGCAAACATGCTATGTTTGCCGGGAACTATTCGCCGGTGAACTATTCGCGACATCACTAATCTTGGGTAAGGTATTTTACAGCAAAAGTGGCTGGGGTTATTAAATACACCTCCCACCACCATTTTTTTTAACATGCCTCATTCGGTAGTAATAGGGTTTTAGCTATGTAGCAGATCTGTCTCTATTAGTTGCAGATCACATATAATAACCTAGCCTGTTGTTTTTTATAGTATTGCTTTACTTAATATGTATCTATCTATCTATCTATCTATCTATCTATCTATCTATCTATCTATCTATCTATCTATCGATCTGTCGATCGATCTATCTAATCTATTTACCTATCTATCGATCGATCAATCGATCTATCTATCTACCTTCAGTTTTAGGCAAGTGTGAAACATTGTTGTAAAGTAAGAATGTTAATGTTTATTTTTATCAATTAACAAAATGCAAAGTAAGTGAACAGAAGAAAAATCTAAATCAAATAAATATTTGGCGTGGCCACCCTTTTCCTTTTAAAACAGCATCAATTCTTCTAGATTGTAAGTTCTCCACAGGAATAGGGCCCTCATTTCCTCCTGTATTTGTGTGATAAAATTTGCCTTGTTATACATTTCTCTTTTGTACCCATGGATAGCGCTGCAGAATTTGTTGGCGATTTATAAATAAAGTATAATAATAATAAAATACAATTTTTCTAGGTGCACTTGGGCAAAGTAAAGGATTTCATAGGCATATAGTCAGATGCATGATTAAACAATTATACCAAACAGATGCTAATGATTACCAATTTAAGATGAAGGTTGAAACATAGTCATTAACTAAAACAGATATGGCTGAATAGGAGGACTGAAACTAGGTGAGGAACAGCCAAACTCTTGGCTAAATTACGAGTTTTGCGTTATGGCTTATAACGCTGCTTTTTCACTACCACTGCTATTACGAGTCTTGTGGGTATAGCTGTATCGCACACTTTTTTGGCCTTAACGCAACGTAACTACCGCACCTTTCAAAAAGTCCTTTTTCAATGGGACTTCCATAGCGCCGGTATTTCAAGTTTTGACTGGGAGGCCAAAAAGTGAGCGGTACAGCCTATACCGACAAGATTCGTACCGCCAACTAAAGTCAGTAGTTATGGGTTTTGTGCTACAAAGCTTTAGCATAAAACTCATAATTAAAGTGTTACAAAGTACACTAACACCCATAAACTACCTATTAACCCCTAAACCAAGGCCCTCCCATATCGCAAACACTATAATAAAAATTATTAACCCCTAATCTGCCGCTCTGGACATCGCCGCCACTATAATAAACATATTAACCACTAAACCGCCGCACTCCTGCATCGCAAACACTAGCTAAATATTATTAACCCCTAATCTGCCACCCCCAACTTCACCGCCGCCACTATACTAAGTTATTAACCCCTAAACTTAACCCTAACCCTAAGTCTAACCCTAACACCCCTAACGTTAATATAATTAAAATAAATCTAAATAAAAATTACTATCATTCACTAAATAATTCCTATTTAAAACTAAATACTTACCTATAAAATAAACCCTAAGATAGCTACAACATAACTAATAGTTCACAGATAAGTTTGTATTTTTTTTAACTAGGTAGATAGACTAGTAAGTAAATAGTTATTAACTTTTTAATAACTATCTAGTTAAAATAAATACAAATTTACCTGTAAAATAAAACCTAACCTGCCTCACACTAACACCTAACATTACACTAAAATTAAATTAACTAAATCTCAAAAAAAAATAAACACTAAATTACACAAAATAAAAAAGAAATTATCAAATATTTAAACTAATTACACCAAATCTAATAGCCCTATCAAAATAAAAAAGCCCCCCCAAAATAAAAAAAAACCCTAGCCTAAACTAAACTGCCAATAGTCCTTAAAAGGGCCTATCGCGGGGCATTGCCCCAAAGAAATCAGCTCTTTTACCTTGGATGACATAATTTAAAGGAACCTTCATTCTTCAAGAGGAATCGAAAGAAGAGGATGCTCCGCGCCGGTTGTCTTGAAGATGGAGCCGCTCTTCGTCGGAAGTATGAATATAGAAGATGCCGTCTAGATGAAGACTTCTGCCCGCCTGGAGGACAACTTCTTGCCGCTTGGATGAAGGCTTTTCCCGGCTTTGTTGAGGATGGATGTCCGGTCTTCAGAAACTGTAAGTGGATCTTCGGGGGTTAGTGTTAGGTTTTATTAAAGGTTTATTGGGTGGGTTTTATTTTTAGATTAGGGTTTTGGGCAACGAAAAAGAGCTAAATGTCCTTTTAAGGGCAATGCCCATCCAAATGCCCTTTTCAGGGCAATGGGGAGCTTAGGTTTTTTGGATAGGATTTTATTTGGGGGGTTTGGTTGTGTGGGTGGTGAGTTTTACTGTTGGGGGGTTGTTTGTATTTTTTTTTACAGGTAAAAGAGCTGATTTCTTTGGGGCAATGCCCCGTAAAAGGTCATTTTAAGGGCCATTGGTAGTTTATTGTAGGCTAGGGTTTTTTTATATTGGGGAGCTTTTTTATTTTGATAGGGCTATTAAATTAGGTGTAATTAGTTTAAATATTTGATAATTTATTTTTTATTTTGTGTAATTTAGTGTTTTTTGTTGTTGTAATTTAGTTAATTCTATTTAATTAATGTAATTTATTTAATTGTAGTGTAAGGTTAGGTGTTAGTGTAACTCAGGTTAGGTTTTATTTTGCAGGTAAATCTGTATTTATTTTAACTAGATAGTTAGTAAATAGTTAAAAACTAATTACTACCTAGTCTACCTAGTTAAAATAAATACAAACTTAGCTGTGAAATAAAAATAAAACCTAAGATAGCTGCAATGTAACTATTAGTTATATTGTAGCTAGTTTAGGGTTTATTTTACAGGTAAGTATTTAGTTTTAAATAGGAATTAGTTAGGTAATGATAGTAAGTTTTATTTAGATTTATTTTAATTATATTAAAGTTAGGGTTAGGGTTAGACTTAGGGTTAGGTTTAGGGGTTAATATATTTATTTAGTGTTAGAGATGTGGGAGGCCAGAGGTTTAGGGGTTAATAACTTTAGTATAGTGGCGGCGGGGATGGGGGCAGCAGATTAGGGGTGAATATGTATAATGTAGGTAGCGGCAATGTCGGGGGTGGCAGATTAGGGGTTAATAAATGTAATCTAGGTAGCGGCGATGTTGGGGGCAGCAGATTAGGGGTTAAAAAGTGTTATGTAGGTGTTGGCGATTTCGGGGCGGCAGATTAGGGGTGTTTAGACTCGGGGTTTATTTTAGGGTGTTAGGTTTAAACATAAATTTTCTTTCCCTATAGGAATCAATGGGGCTGTGTTACAGAGCTTTGCGCTCCTTTATTACAGGCATTAGGCTTTTTTTTAGCTGGCTCTCCCCATTGATGTCTATGGGGAAATCGTACACAAACACGTAACACCAGCTCAAAGCAGCGCTGGTGTTTGTGGGCGGTATGGAGCTCAATGCAACCATATTGCCCTCTAACGCAGGTTTTTGGAAAACCTGTAATAGCAGCGCTATTGCGGTGCAAGTTATTACCAAGCCGCTCTTAATGCAAAACTCGTAATCTGGCCATCTGCTAACAAGGTGAGGTTGTTGAAGACAGTTTAATGTCAAAAGTCATACACCATGGCAAGACTAAGCACAGCAATAAGGCACACGGTACTTATACTGCATCAAGGTAGGTGAAAAACATAATTTATGCTTACCTGATAAATTTATTTCTCTTGTAGTGTATCCAGTCCACGGATCATCCATTACTTATGGGATATTAACTCCTCCCCAACAGGAAGTGCAAGAGGATTCACCCAGCAGAGCTGCTATATAGCTCCTCCCCTAACTGCCATTACCAGTCATTCGACCGAAAACATGCAGAGAAAGGAAAACCATAGGGTACAGTGGTGACTGTAGTTTAATGGAAAAATTACCTGCCTTAAAGTGACAGGGCGGGCCGTGGACTGGATACACTACAAGAGAAATAAATTTATCAGGTAAGCATAAATTATGTTTTCTCTTGTTAAGTGTATCCAGTCCACGGATCATCCATTACTTATGAGATACCAATACCAAAGCTAAAGTACACGGATGACGGGAGGGACAGGCAGGCTCTTTATACGGAAGGAACCACTGCCTGAAGAACCTTTCTCCCAAAAACAGCCTCCGAAGAAGCAAAAGTGTCAAATTTGTAAAATTTGGAAAAAGTATGAAGAGAAGACCAAGTTGCAGCCTTGCAAATCTGTTCAACAGAAGCCTTATTCTTAAAGGCCCAAGTGGAAGCCACAGCTCTAGTAGAATGTGCTGTAATTCTTTCAGGAGGCTGCTGTCCAGCAGTCTCATAGGCTAACCGTATTATGCTACGAAGCCAAAAGGAGAGAGAGGTAGCCGAAGCTTTTTGACCTCTCCTCTGACCAGAATAAACGACAAACAGGGAAGACGTTTGTTGAAAATCCTTAGTTGCCTGTAGATAAAATTTCAGGGCACGGACTACATCTAGATTGTGTAGCAGACGTTCCTTTTTCGAAGAAGGATTAGGACACAAAGATGGAACCACAATCTCTTGATTGATATTCCTGTTAGTGACCACCTTAGGTAGGAACCCAGGTTTAGTACGCAGAACTACCTTGTCTGAATGAAAAATCAGATAAGGAGAATCACAATGTAAGGCAGATAACTCAGAGACTCTTTGAGCTGAGGAAATCGCCATTAAAAACAGAACTTTCCAAGATAACAACTTGATATCAATGGAATGAAGGGGTTCAAACGGAACCCCCCTGTAAAACATTAAGAACTAAGTTCAAACTCCATGGTGGAGCAACAGTTTTAAACACAGGCTTGATCCTAGCTAAAGCCTGACAAAAAGCTTGAACGTCCGGAACTTCTGACAGACGTTTGTGTAAAAGAATGGACAGAGCTGAAATCTGTCCCTTTAAGGAACTAGCGGATAAACCCTTTTCTAAACCTTCTTGTAGAAAAGACAATATCCTCGGAATCCTAACCTTACTCCATGATTAACTCTTGGATTCGCACCAATATAAGTATTTGCGCCATATCTTATGGTAAATCTTTCTGGTAACAGGCTTCCTAGCCTGTATTAAGGTATCAATAACTGACTCAGAAAAACCACGTTTTGATAAAATCAAGCGTTCAATTTCCAAGCAGTCAGCTTCAGAGAAATTAGATTTTGATGTTTGAAGGGACCCTGGATCAGAAGGTCCTGTTTCAGAGGTAGCGACCAAGGTGGACAGGATGACATGTCCACTAGATCTGCATACCAAGTCCTGCGTGGCCATGCAGGCGCTATTAGAATCACTGATGCTCTCTCCTGTTTGATTCTGGCAATCAATCGAGGAAGCATCGGGAAGGGTGGAAACACATAAGCCATCCCGAAGGTCCAAGGTGCTGTCAAAGCATCTATCAGAACCGCTCCCGGATCCCTGGATCTGGACCCGTAACGAGGAAGCTTGGCGTTCTGTCGAGACGCCATGAGATCTATCTCTGGTTTGCCCCAACGTCGAAGTATTTGGGCAAAGACCTCCGGATGAAGTTCCCACTCCCCCGGATGAAAAGTCTGACGACTTAAGAAATCCGCCTCCCAGTTCTCCACTCCCGGGATGTGGATTGCTGACAGGTGGCAAGAGTGAGACTCTGCCCAGCGAATTATCTTTGATACTTCCATCATTGCTAGGGAGCTTCTTGTCCCTCCCTGATGGTTGATGTAAGCTACAGTCGTGATGTTGTCCGACTGAAACCTGATGAACCCCCGAGTTGTTAACTGGGGCCAAGCCAGAAGGGCATTGAGAACTGCTCTCAATTCCAGAATGTTTATTGGTAGAAGACTCTCCTCCTGATTCCATTGTCCCTGAGCCTTCAGAGAATTCCAGACAGCGCCCGAACCGAGTAGGCTGGCGTCTCTTGTTACAATTGTCCAGTCCGGCCTGCTGAATGGCATCCCCCTGGACAGATGTGGCCGAGAAAGCCACCATAGAAGAGAATTCCTGGTCTCTTGATCCAGATTCAGAGTAGGGGACAAGTCTGAGTAATCCCCATTCCACTGACTTAGCATGCACAATTGCAGCGGTCTGAGATGTAGACGTGCAAAGGGTACTATGTCCATTGCTGCTACCATTAAGCCGATCACCTCCATGCATTGAGCTACTGATGGGTGTTGAATGGAATGAAGGACACGGCATGCATTTTGAAGCTTTGTTAACCTGTCTTCTGTCAGGTAAATCTTCATTTCTACAGAATCTATAAGAGTCCCCAAGAAGGGAACTCTTGTGAGTGGAAAGAGAGAACTCTTCTTTTCGTTCACCTTCCATCCATGTGACCTTAGAAATGCCAGTACTAACTCTGTATGAGACTTGGCAGTTTGAAAGCTTGAAGCTTGTATCAGAATGTCGCCTAGGTACGGAGCTACCGCAATTCCTCGCGGTCTTAGTACCGCCAGAAGAGCACCCAGAACCTTTGTGAAGATTCTCGGAGACGTAGCCAATCCGAATGGAAGAGCTACAAACTGGTAATGCCTGTCTAGAAAGGCAAACCTTAGATACCGGTAATGATCTTTGTGAATCGGTATGTGAAGGTAAACATCCTTTAAATCCACTGTGGTCATGTACTGACCCTTTTGGATCATGGGTAAAATTGTCCGAATAGTTTCCATTTTGAACGATGGAACTCTTAGGAATTTGTTTAGGATCTTTAAATCCAAGATTGGCCTGAAAGTTCCCTCTTTTTTGGGAACCACAAACAGATTTGAGTAAAACCCTTGTCCTTGTTCCGACCGCGGAACCGGATGGATCACTCCCATTAATAAAAGATCTTGTACGCAGCGTAGAAACGCCTCTTTCTTTATTTGGTTTGTTGACAACCTTGACAGATGAAATCTCCCTCTTGGGGGAGAGAATTTGAAGTCTAGAAGGTATCCCTGAGATATGATCTCTAACGCCCAGGGATCCTGGACATCTCTTGCCCAAGCCTGGGCGAAGAGAGAAAGTCTGCCCCCCACTAGATCCGTTCCCGGATCGGGGGCCCTCGATTCATGCTGTCTTAGGGGCAGCAGCAGGTTTCCTGGCCTGCTTGCCCTTGTTCCAGGACTGGTTAGGTCTCCAGCCTTGTCTGTAGCGAGCAACAGCTCCTTCCTGTTTTGGTGCAGAGGAAGTTGATTCTGCTCCTGCTTTGAAATTACGAAAGGAATGAAAATTAGATTGTCTAGCCTTAGGTTTGGCTCTGTCTTGAGGCAGGGCATGGCCTTTACCTCCTGTAATGTCAGCGATAATTTCTTTCAACCCGGGCCCGAAAAAGGTCTGCCCTTTGAAAGGTATATTAAGCAATTTAGATTTAGAAGTAACGTCAGCTGACCAGGATTTTAGCCACAGTGCTCTGCGTGCCTGAATGGCGAATCCGGAATTCTTAGCCGTAAGTTTAGTTAAATGTACTACGGCATCTGAAATAAATGAGTTAGCTAACTTAAGGGCTTTAAGCTTGTGTGTAATCTCATCTAATGGAGCTGATTCAAGTGTCTCTTCCAGAGACTCAAACCAAAATGCTGCTGCAGCCGTGACAGGCGCAATGCATGCAAGAGGTTGCAATATAAAACCTTGTTGAACAAACATTTTCTTAAGGTAACCCTCTAACTTTTTATCCATTGGATCTGAAAAGGCACAGCTATCCTCCACCGGGATAGTGGTACGCTTAGCTAAAGTAGAAACTGCTCCCTCCACCTTAGGGACCGTTTGCCATAAGTCCCGTGTGGTGGCGTCTATTGGAAACATCTTTCTAAATATCGGAGGGGGTGAGAACGGCACACCGGGTCTATCCCACTCCTTAGTAACAATTTCAGTAAGTCTCTTAGGTATAGGAAAAACGTCAGTACTCGCCGGTACCGCAAAATATTTATCCAACCTACACATTTTCTCTGGTATTGCAACTGTGTTACAATCATTCAGAGTCGCTAACACCTCCCCTAGTAATACACGGAGGTTTTCCAGCTTAAATTTAAAATTTGAAATATCTGAATCCAGTTTGTTTGGATCAGAACCGTCACCCGCAGAATGAAGCTCTCCGTCCTCATGTTCTGCAAATTGTGACGCAGTGTCTGACATGGCCCTAATATTATCAGCGCACTCTGTTCTCACCCCAGAGTGATCACGCTTACCTCTTAGTTCTGGTAATTTAGCCAAAACTTCAGTCATAACAGTAGCCATATCCTGTAATGTGATTTGTAATGGCCGCCCAGATGTACTCGGCGCTACAATACCACAGATATCTTCCTCTGAATCAGACATGTTTAACACACTAGCAAATAAACTAGCAACTTGGAAATACTTTTCAAGTAATTTACTATAATATGAAAACGTACTGTGCCTATAAGAAGCACAGAAAAAGTTATGACAGTTGAAAATTAATAAACTGAAAAGTTATAGCATCAAATCTTTGTAAAAAACACAATTTTAGCAAAGGATTGCTCCCATTAGCAAAGGATAACTAACCCTGATAGCAGAAAAAAAAAATAAAAATAAAAAAAAAATACAGAAATAAACGTTTTTTTTTTTATCACAGTCAACTACAATCTCACAGCTCTGCTGTGAGTGATTACCTCCCTCAAAACAAGTTTTGAAGACCCCTGAGTTCTGTAAAGATGAACCGGATCATGCAGGGAAGACAATAAACTTCTGACTGAATTTTTTGATGCGTAGCAAAAGCACCAAAAAAGGCCCCTCCACCTCACACATAACAGTGAGAGAGATCAGTAAACTGTCATAAATTAAATAAAACGACTGCCAAGTGGAAAAAAATAGTGCCCAAAACATTTTTTCACCCAGTACCTCAGAAAATTAAACGATTTTACATGCCAGCAAAAAACGTTTAACATTAATAAATTGAGTGTTATTAAAAAGCCTGTTGCTAGTCCCTGCAAATTAGGCTAAAGTTTTATGCATTCAGTATAATTCCAGTGAAGTGCCATTCCCCAGAATACTGAAGTGTAAAATATACATACATGACAGCCTGATACCAGTTGCTGCTACTGCATTTAAGGCTGAGTTTACATTATATCGGTATGGCAGAATTTTCTCATCAATTCCATTGTCAGAAAATAATAAGCTGCTACATACCTCTTTGCAGATTAATCTGCCCGCTGTCCCCTGATCTGAAGTTTACCTCTCCTCAGATGGCCGAGAAACAGCAATATGATCTTAACTACTCCGGCTAAAATCATAGAAAAACTCAGGTAGATTCTTCTTCAAATTCTACCAGAGAAGGAATAACACACTCCGGTGCTATTATAAAATAACAAACTTTTGATTGAAGGTATGAAACTAAGTATAATCACCACAGTCCTCTCACACATCCTATCTATTCGTTGGGTGCAAGAGAATGACTGGTAATGGCAGTTAGGGGAGGAGCTATATAGCAGCTCTGCTGGGTGAATCCTCTTGCACTTCCTGTTGGGGAGGAGTTAATATCCCATAAGTAATGGATGATCCGTGGACTGGATACACTTAACAAGAGAAACAGTAAAATGTGCAAAGAGTGCTTATCCACTAAACATCCAAAACCAGCAAATAAAAACAACAATATTGGATCAAAATAGAAACTTTAGAAACACAAAACGTTTAGATGCTCCTATATTACCGCCCCAAAGGTGATCAAGTCTAAAAATGGATAGCACCACCAAGGGAGCAAAAAATAATATAGAATAAATAAGCTTAAAAAATGTGCTTAAAAAACAAATTTCACACACAGAGATATTGTTGAAAATACTTTACTAGTTAAAAAGCAACAAAGTGCATAGGTATAATTAATAAATACCTTTCTAAAAAATTTATTTTGTATAGTATAGTGTGGTTACAATAAAATATACACTATGGGGCATATTTATCAAGCTCCGTATGGAGCCTGAGGATCTTTGTTTCCAGCGAGCCTTCAGGCAGAAACAGAAGTTCTAAAGAAGTTATGAAGCAGCGGTCTAAAGACCGCTGCTCCATAACTTGTCTGCCTGCTTTGAGACGGCGGACAAAAATCAAGCCGAATAAGAATGCGATCTGGTTGATTGACACCCCTTGCTAGCAGGGGGCTGCATTGCACCAGCAGTTCACAAGAACTGCTGGTGCAATGATAAATTCAGACAGCGTTTGCTGTTGGCATTTATTGATGTGCCGCAATGTGCAGTGGACATGATATGCTACTTCGTATCATGTCTGCTCGCACATTGGTAAATATACCCCTAAGTATCTAACAAGATATCTCTCTAGCAACAGACAAATAATGCAAATAAATAAATAATGTGAATAAATAAATAGTTAAAACTAGCTATTCCTAAATAACTGGCCAGTACTAGGAACAACACAGTATATAAAAATGCCCAAGACTCAGTTATAAGGGAGGAAGGCGATGTTCAGGCAGAACTTAAATGGGAAAAGTTTGTAGGAGGATACAGTTTATATTTACTTTCAATCGATTTTAAGCAATTACTGGTAAAAGCCTTAGGCAGAGGCACCCATCCGCTGATTACTTTAAATTGGTTGCGGCACGTCCTTGAGCCCGGATTGTAGGAAACCTGTTCCTTGCAAGGTCTTTTAGTTAGTTTCTCCGGTGTTTGGGAGCAATCTCACCTCCACGGTGGCCGGTGTAAACTCTGACCTCAGGGATTCAAAAACAAGTTCCGGTATGGCTCCTGTACCGGCAAACTCTCTCAAGCTTACTGATTGTGGTGGTATTTTTCCTCTGTTCATTCAATGATCTGTAAAACATACACTATGCATTTCAGCTGTATCTACAGCCTTTTTCAAGCGATATATTATCCTCCCCAGAAGACTCCTTATTTATCCTCATTAACGTGCATGGATTGGTTGAATACGGACACTGCCTTACAACTTATTGGTCTCTTTTCTGACTTAATTTTTAAAGAGAATCTGTGTTAGTCTTCATTCAAATGGCATCTTCTATCTTCATCCATCCGGAACAGCCAATAGGATAAGAGCTGCTCAAATCCTATTGGCTGATTGGAACAGCCAATAGGATTTTAGCAGCTCTAATCCTATTGGCTGATTGGAACCTTTCAACCAATAGGAATGCAAGGGACGCCATCTTGGATGACATCACTTGCATTCAAGTTTTAGTTTACAGCGGCGACCGTATTGAAGAGGAGCTCCGCGCCGGATGTCTTCAGGATGGACCCACTCCATGCCGGATGGATGAAGATAGAAAAAGCCATCTGGATGAAGACTTCACCGGCTGGATGAAGATGGAAGAAGCCACCCAGATGAAGACTTCTTGCAAGCTGGATGGATCCTTCAAGCGGGACTTCAAGAACTGTAAGTGGATCGTCGGGGGTTAGTGTAAGGTTTATTTAAGGGTTTTTTGGGTGGGTTTTATTTTTAGAGTAGGGTCTGGGCAGATAAAAGAGCTAAATGCCCTTTTAAGGGCAATGCCCATACAAATGCCCGTTTCAGGGCAATGGGGAGCTTAGGTTTAGTTTTAGATAGGGTTTTTATTTGGGGGTTTGGTTGTGGGGGTGGTGGGTTTTACTATTGGGGGGTGTTTCTATTTTTTTTTACAGGTAAAAGAGCTGATTTCTTTGGGCCAATGCCCCACAAAAGGCCCGTTTAAGGGCCATTGGTAGTTTATTGTAGGCTAGAGTTTTTTTTATTGGGGGGGGGGGTGCTTTTTTATTTTGATAGGGCTATTAGATTAGGTGTAATTCTTTTTTATTTTTGATAATGTGTTTTTTTCCCCGTAATTTAGTGTTTTTATTTTTTTAAATTTATTGTTTATTTTTTTGTAATTTAGTCATTTTTAATAAGGTTAAATAGTATATTTAAATAATTTGAGTAGGGTTAGGTTTTTTAATATGTAATTTAGTTAATTTAATTGGTAGTTTAAGTGTAGTATAATAGGGTAGGTTAATTAATGGTTTAAAAAAATAGTTTCTTTTAATTCTACAGGTAAGTTTAAATTTATTTGAAGATAGGGATGTTGTAATTTTAATTTAAAGTTAGGGGCTTGTTAGGTTTAGGGGCTAATAGCTTAATTTAGTTTATGGCGATGTGGGCGGCTGGCTGTTTAGGAGTTTAGTTAGTGGTAGTGATGTGGAAGGCCAGAGTTTTAGGGGTTAATATGTTTATTTAGTGGCGGCGGGGTCCGGGAGCTGCAGGAGAGGGGTTAATAACTTTATTTATTGGCGGCAGGTTCCGGGAGCGGCGGGATAGGGGTTAATATGTTTATTTAGTGGCGGTGGGGTCCGGGAGCGGCGGGATAGGGGTTAATATGTTTATTCAGTGGTGGTGGGGTCCGGGAGTGGCGGGATAGGAGTTAAACATTTTAGTATAGTGGCGGCGTTTAGTGACAGGTTATAAATAAAGTTGATAAAAAGCCGAACAGATGCGAGTTCAATGACTGCTAGTTAACAACAGTCTGATGCTCATCGCTTCGTACTTGGTGTACAGCTTTTTTCTGGGTTTTTTATAAATATGGAGATCATATTCCAGTCCGCGGTCGCGATGTTAGGCGAGCGTATTAGTGCCGTCGAGTTCAACAAAGTTGACGGCTTGATAGATATCTCCCTATGTTTTAATTTTATTTCACTTTACCATACTCCACATATATTGTATATATAATCAACCTATTGTATATATAATCAACCTTGCTCCTGCCCTCTTTTTGCTATTATCCTTTGTAACTACTCTAAGGTTCAGAAAACAAAAGTCATTACAGTTCACATCTCTCTCAGATTCCTAAAAACCCTAGAACTCCAACATAAACAAAACCCAAGCTCAGAGAAAGCACTTGCAGAAATTACCACCAGAGAAAACCTTAATACCTTGTTCAAAATGCTCAAATGCAAGCTCTTACCACTAAGGCCAAGTTTTTTTGTAGAATGCAATAAATCAGGCCGCCTACTAGCTAGATCCCTTTAAAAATGTAAACTCAGCACCTTCCTCAGAATAATTGTAAGTTCATCTGGTACGACACACAAAAAAAATTGTAAATAGTTTTGCTACTTTTTTACGCATCTCTTTATAGCCTAAAATCTACAGATCCCATAGAAAAAGCTGTATATATAGAAAAATACCTCTCAAACCTATCAGTGCCTACCTTTACTGCAAATGACACACAAACTATCAACTACAAGAATTATGCAACACTATCCTTAACATCTGGCATGTCACCAGGTCCAGTTGGCATTTCTTCAAAATTTTACCAATTACGTAAAACAATTAGGACCACAACTACTTAACCTATTTCAGTCCATTGACCAGGGAAATACCTTTTCTCAACCTCTTTTGGAAGCTTTTATTATAGTTATCCCGAAACCTGGAAAATCTGCTGATAAAGTCAGCGACTTGTTAAAGATCGACGTTAAAATATATGCTAAACTACTCATGACCAGATTAAACAAATCATTCACAAAGTTAGTGCACCCGGACCAGGTGGGATTTATTTTGGGGAGAGAAGCTAAGGATAACACCATAAGAGTCTTACAAACTCTCCAATAGGCCTCAGGATCATAAAAGTCCTGTTGTACTTCTCTCCATAGATGCAGAGAAAGTCTTCAACAGGGTGACTGGGACATTATGTGGTCTGCCCTGTCGAAATTTGGCTTATCCACCAAATTTATTAAACAAATCCGAACCTTATACATGAACCCCTCGGCAAAGGTTAGAACAAATAACACTCACATGATTTCTCTATTGAAAATAGAACCCAGCAGTGTTGCATCCTTTCCCCACTATTAGAGATCACCAGAATATCAAAGTAAATAAATTTGGCAGCCTTACCAAAAATGTCTTCTGTTTGCAGAATATCCAGAATACAGACTTTCAAAGAATACAAAAGAGTTTCTAATTTCTCCATTAACATTCCCATTAATTTAGTAACGGAAGACCTAGACTATCTTACTCACTATAGAGATTTTAACATCACTAACATGACTAATAAAATCATATACCTTGGGTTTACCATACCAACAACCCCCAAGACCTTTTTGAATCTAACTATATTTCACTCCAATTCAAATAATTTAAAGGGCCATAATACCCAAATGTTGAAACACTTGAAAGCGATGGAGCCTAACTGTAAAAAGCTGACTAGAAAATATCACCTGAACATCTCTGTAAAAAAGAAAGATATTTTACCTCAAAATGTCCTAAGTATTCAAACCACGTTGCAAAGTTCTTTAGCCCTTTAATGACCACAGCACTTTTCCATTTTCTGTCCGTTTGGGACCAAGGCTATTTTTACATTTTTGCGGTGTTTGTGTTTAGCTGTAATTGTCCTCTTACTCATTTACTTTACCCACACATATTATATACCGTTTTTTCTCACCATTAAATGGACTTTCTAAAGATACCATTATTTTCATCATATCTTATAATTTACTATAATTTTTTTTTATAAAATATGAGGAAAAAATGGAAAAACTTTATGCTTACCTGATAAATTACTTTCTCTTACGGTGTATCCAGTCCACAGATTCATCCTTACTTGTGGGGTATTCTCAATCCCTACAGGAAGTGGCAAAGAGAGCACACAGCAGAGCTGTCCATATAGCTCCCCACAGGCTCCGCCCCCCCAGTCATTCGACTGACGGTTAGGAGAAAAAGGAGAAACTATAGGGTGCAGTGGTGACTGTAGTTTACTAAAATAAATTTGAACCTGACTTAATTGCCAGGGCGGGCCGTGGACTGGATACACCGTAAGAGAAAGTAATTTATCAGGTAAGCATAAATTCTGTTTTCTCTTACATGGTGTATCCAGTCCACGGATTCATCCTTACTTGTGGGATACCAATACCAAAGCTTTAGGACACGGATGAAGGGAGGGACAGGTAACCTAAACGGAAGGCACCACTGCTTGCAAAACCTTTCTCCCAAAAATAGCCTCAGAAGAAGCAAAAGTATCGAATTTGTAAAATTTGGCAAATGTATGCAGTGAAGACCAAGTCGCTGCCTTACAAATCTGTTCAACAGAAGCCTCATTCTTGAAAGCCCATGTGGAAGCCACAGCTCTAGTGGAATGAGCTGTAATTCGTTCAGGAGGCTGCTGTCCAGCAGTCTCATAAGCCAATTGGATGATGCTTTTTAGCCAGAAGGAAAGAGAGGTAGCAGTCGCTTTCTGACCTCTTCTCTTACCTGAATAGACAACAAACAAAGACGATGTTTGTCTGAAATCTTTAGTTGCTTTTAAATAGAATTTTAAAGCACGAACCACATCAAGATTGTGTAACAGTCATTCCTTCTTAGAAACTGGATTAGGGCACAGAGAAGGAACAATGATTTCCTGGTTAATATTCCTATTAGAAACCACTTTTGGAAAGAAACCAGGTTTGGTACGCAAAACAACCTTATCTGCATGGAAAACCAGATAGGGTGAATTACACTGCAAAGCAGACAATTCAGAAACTCTTCGAGCAGAAGAAATAGCTACCAAAAACAAAACTTTAAAAGATAATAACTTAATATCTATGAAATGCAAAGGTTCAAAAGGAACCCCTTGAAGAACTGAAAGAACTAAATTTAGACTCCATGGAGGAGTCACAGGTCTGTAGACAGGCTTGATTCTAACTAGGGCCTGTGCAAACGCCTGAACGTCTGGTACAGCTGCCAGGCGCTTGTGTAACAGGATAGACAGAGCAGATATCTGTCCTTTTAAGGAACTAGCTGACAAACCTTTCTCCAATCCTTCTTGGAGAAAAGACAATATCCTTGGAATCCTAACCTTACTCCATGAGTAACCTTTGGATTCGCACCAAAAAAGATATTTCCGCCATATCTTATGGTAAATTTTCCTGGTGACAGGCTTTCTAGCCTGGATCAGAGTATCTATAACTGATTCAGAGAACCCACGCTTAGCTAGAATTAAGCGTTCAGTCTCCAAGCAGTCAGTTGCAGAGAAACTAGATTTGGATGCTTGAATAGACCTTGAATTAGAAGATCCTGCCTCGATGGCAGTTTCCATGGTGGAGCCGATGACATGCTCACTAGGTCTGCATACCAAGTCCTGCGTGGCCCCGCAGGCACTATCAGAATTACCGAAGCCTTCTCCTGCTTGATTCTGGCTACTAGCCGAGGGAGAAGAGGAAACAGTGGAAAGACATAAGCTAGACTGAATGACCAAGGCACTACTAAAGCATCTATCAATGCCGCCTTGGGATCCCTGGATATGGATCCGTAAAGGGGAAGTTTGGTGTTCTGACGGGACACTATCAGATCCAATTCTGGAATGCCCCATAGCTGGGTTAGCTGAGCAAAGCCCTCCAGGTGGAGTTCCCACTCCCCCGGATGGAAAGTCTGACGCCTCCCAGTTGTCTACTCCTGGGATGTGAATTGCAGATAGATGGCAGGAGTGATCCTCCGCCCATTTGATGATCTTGGTTACTTCCTTCATCGCTAGGGAACTCTTTGTTCCTCCCTGATGATTGATGTATGCTACAGTCGTGATGTTGTCCGACTGAAATCTGATGAATTTGGCCTCCGCTAGTTGAGGCCATGCCTGGAGCGTATTGAATATCTCTCTCAGTTCCAAAATGATTCTTCCCGAGACCATAGACCCTGAGCTTTCAGGGAGTCCCAGACCGCACCCTCCCCTGAGACAGGTGATCCTGAGACAACCACCAGAGAAGAGAGTCTCTGGTTTTCTGGTCCATTTGTATTTGAGGAGATAAATCTGCATAATCCCCATTCCACTGTTTGAGCATGCACAGTTGCAGTGGTCTTAGATGAATTCGGGCAAAAGGGACTACGTCCATTGCCGCAACCATTAGACCGATTACCTCCATGCACTGAGCCACAGAAGGCCGAGGAATGGAATGAAGAACTCGGCAAGTATTCAAAAGTTTTGACTTCCTGACTTCTGTCAGAAAGATTTTCATTTCTACCGAGTCTATTAGTGTTCCCAGGAAGGGAACCCTTGTGAGCGGGGACAGAGAACTTTTTTCTACATTCACCTTCCACCCGTGAGACCTTAGAAAGGCCAGAACAATGTCCGTATGAGCCTTTGCTCTGTGAAAAGACGACGCCTGTATTAAGATGTCGTCTAGGTAAGGTGCTACTGCAATGCCCCGCGGTCTTAGTACCGCTAGAAGGGACCCTAGCACCTTTGTGACAATTCTGGGAGTGATGGCCAACCCGAAAGGAAGGGCCATGAACTGATAATGTGTGTCCAGAAATTTGAACCTTAGGAACTGATGATGATCTTTGTGGATAGATCCACGGTAGTCATATATTGACCTTCCTGGATCATCGGCAAGATTGTCCGAATAGTTTCCATTTTGAAAGATGGAACTCTGAGGAATTTGTTTAGAATTTTTAGATCCAGGATTGGCCTGAAAGTTCCTTCCTTTTTGGGAACTACAAATAGGTTTGAGTAAAATCCCAGCCCTTGTTCTGCAATTGGAACTGGGTGTATCACTCCCATCTTTAGAAGATCTTCGACACAGCGTAAGAACGCCTGTTTCTTTGTCTGGTCTGAAGACAACCGAGAAATGTGGAACCTTCCCCTTGGGGGAGAGTCCTTGAATTCTAGAAGATACCCCTGAGCAACGATTTCTAATGCCCAGGGATCTGGAACGTCTCTTGCCCAAGCCTGAGCAAAGAGAGAAAGTCTGCCCCCTACTAGATCCGGTCCCGGATCGGGGGCTACCCCTTCATGCTGTCTTGGCAGCAGGCGCAGGCTTCTTGGCCTGTTTACCCTTATTCCAGCCCTGCAAGGGTTTCCAGGTTGCTTTAGGCTGGGAAGCGTTACCCTCTTGCTTAGCGGCAGCAGAGGTTGAAGCAGGTCCACTCCTGAAATTGCGAAAGGAGCAAAAATTAGCCTTGTTTTTGGCCTTGAATGGTCTATCCTGCGGGAGGGCATGACCCTTCCCCCCAGTGATATCCGCAATAATTTATTTCAACTCGGGACCAAAAAGGGTCTTTCCCTTGAAAGGAATGTTTAGTAATTTTTCTTTGGATGACACGTCAGCCAACCATGATTTGAGCCAAAGCACTCTTCGCGCCATAATGGCAAAACCTGAATTTTTCGCCGCTAACTTAGCTAATTGGAAAGCGGCATCGGTGATAAAAGAATTACCAGCTTTAAAGCATGAATTCTATCCATGACTTTGTAATATGAAGTCTCCCTCTGGAGCGACTCCTCCAGTGCCTCAAAACCAAAAAGCTGCTGCAGTAGTTACAGGAATACTGCGGGCAATTGGCTGGAGCAGGAAACCTTGCTGAACAAACATTTTCTTCAGCAAACCTTCCAATTTTTTATCCATAGGATCTTTGAAAATCACCAAAAAACATCCGATCTTGATAAAATTTTCACCACATGATCCTAATGCTTTGAAATGATTGCACACAAATTTTCAAATCAATTAACCCCTTATTGCCCAAACCGGAGCTAAATTAAGCAGGCTACCGGTTTAAAACAATACAGCACGGTGCCACAGTCTCTGCTGTGGCTTTACCTTCCTTAGGGATTATTTGTAGACGAAAATAAGCCTCCCTGGAGTCCTCCCTGCAGTCTCTGGACTCTACACGTGAAGCTGCATGAAGCTGTCTTGTAAAACAACTGCGCAACTGAGGCGCAAAAATGAGGCCCCCTCCCTCTTCATTCCGGAGTTATGGGGCCTTCCTGAGACAGATTAGGGGGCCTAGTTATCAACGTGTCTACTTTTCCTGCCTTCGCCGGCCCAATACGCCCGCCTAAGCTCGCCTCACATCGCCGCCGCGGACCTGCCAAAATTCGCCTAAGTTATCAAAAAAGCTGTCAAAAAGCCGCGCACCAAGTACGGGGCGATGAGCAGCAGACTGTGAGAGTTATCACTCATCCGATCTCGCTGCTCTTCGGCTTTTTGACAGCTTTCTTGCTAGCCTGTCAATAAGCACTTACTCTAAACTACACTGTTCTACCCCCTATACCGGCGCCCCCGGAGCCCCCCGCAACTAAATAAAGTTACTAATCCCTAAACCGCCACTCCTAGACCCCGCCGCAACTCTTATAAATGTATTAACCCCTAAACCGCCGCTCCCGGACACCGCTGCCACCTACATTATACCTAGTAACCCCTATCCTGCCCCCCTATACCGTCGCCCTCTATAATAAAGTTATTAACCCCTATCCTGCTGATCCCGCACCTCGCTGCAAATAAATAAATAGTTTAACCCCTAAACCGCCGCTCCCTGAACCGTCGCCACCTATAATAAATGTATTAACCCCTATCCTGCCCCCCCTACACCGTCACCACCTATAATAAATTTATTAACCCCTAATCTGCCCCCCTACACCTATAATAAATTTATTAACCCCTATCCTGCCCCCCACTACACCGCCGCCACTGTAATAAAATTATTAACCCCTAAACCTAAGTCTAACACTAAACCTAACACCCCCCTAACTTAAATATTAATTAAATAAATCTAAATAATATTTCTCTTATTAACTAAGTTAATCCTATTTAAAACTAAATACTTACCTGTAAAATAATCCCTAATATAGCTACAATATAAATAATAATTATATTGTAGCTATCTTAGGATTTATTTTTATTTTACAGGTAACTTTCAATTTATTTTAACTAGTCACAATAGCTATTAAATAGTTATTAACTATTTAATAGCTTACCTAGCTAAAATAAAGAGAAATGTACCTGTAAACTAAAAACTAACCTAAGTTACAATTACACCTAACACTACACTATACTTAAATAAATTATTCCTATTTAAAACTAAATACTTACCTGTAAAATAAACCCTAAAATAGCTACAATATAATTAATAATTACATTGTAGCTATTTTAGGATTTATATTTATTTTACAGGTAACTTTGTATTTATTTTAGCTAGTTAGAATAGTTATTAAATAGTTATTAACTATTTAATAACTACCTAGCTAAAAGAAATACAAATAAATCCTAACCTAAGTTACAATTAAACCTAACACTACACTATCATTACATTAATTAAAGGGCCATAATACCCAAATGTTTAAACACTTGAAAGTGATGCAGCAAAGCTGACTAGAAAATATCTCCTGAACATCTCTATGTAAAAAAGAAAGATATTTTACCTCAAAAGTTCCTCAGTAGCCACCTCCAATTGTAAAGGATATCTAAGCAGCATTCTAGTGTGTCTGTCCTGGGACATCTGAAGGGATGAGCATTGTGCACTCTCATCTTATTTCACCAATCAGGTAAAGAAAGTTTACAATGAAATCTCATGAGAGTCAAGTCAAATCTCATGAGATCACAGTAAGAGTTCATGACCTCAGCACTGCTGATGCTGATTGGCTGCTGTTCATTTCTTCATTTTTTAATTTTTTTTACCTGCAGCTGAGAGCAGTTGAGTATAACTTTTTACACAGAACTTACTCTGCTGAGCTGAGGAGATTGTGAGGTAAAATATCCTCCTTTTTTACATTGAGATGCTCAGGTGATATTTTCCTGTTAGCTTATTACAGTTATACTGCATCAGTTTCAAGTGATTTAGCATATGAGTATTATGTCCCTTTAAATAAATTAACTACAAATAACTACAATTAAATACAATTACATAAACTAACTAAAGTACAAAAAATAAAAAAAGCTAAGTTACAAAAAATAAAAAAATAAGTTACAATCAGCCAATCAGATTCAAGTTCAATCCGATTGGCTGATCCAATCAGCCAATCAGATTGAGCCCGCATTCTATTGGCTGTTCCGATCAGCCAATAGAATGCAAGGTCAATCTGATTGGCTGATTGGATCAGCCAATCGGATTGAACTTGAATCTGATTGGCTGATTCAATCAGCCAATCAGATTTTTCCTACCTTAATTCCGATTGGCTGATAGAATCCTATCAGCCAATCGGAATTGAAGGGACGCCATCTTGGATGACGTCCCTTAAAGGAGCCTTCATTCGTCGGTAGTCTGTCGGTAAAGAAGGATGTTCCGCGTCGGCGGGATGAAGATTGAAGACCCGGCTTGGAAGATGACATCGCCCGGATAGAAGACTTCTTCAGCGCCTCTTGGAAGATGACATCGCCCAGATGGAAGACTTCTTCAGCGCCGCTTGGAGGATCACTTCATCGGATGGAAGATTTCTTCAGCGCCCCTTGGATGATCACTTCTGCCGCTCCGGATGTCCTCTTCGGTTCCATCGCTGCTCGGCTGAGTGAAGACGACTCAAGGTAGGATGATCTTCAGGGGATTAGTGTTAGGTTATTTTAAGGGGGGTTTGGGTTAGATTAGGGGTATGTGAGTGGTGGGTTTTAATGTTGGGGGGGTTGTATTTTTCTTTTACAGGCAAAAGAGCTGAATTCTTTGGGGCATGCCCCACAAAAGGTCATTTTAAGGGCTGGTAAGGTAAAAGAGCTTTGAACTTTTTTAATTTAGAATAGGGTAGGGCATTTTTTTTATTCTGGGGGGCTTTGTTATTTTATTAGGGGGCTTAGATTAGGTGTAAGTAGCTTAAAATTGTTGTAATATTTTTAAAATGTTTGTAACTTATTTTTATTTTTTTGTAACTTAGCTTTTTTTATTTTTTGTACTTTAGTTAGTTTATGTAATTGTATTTAATTGTAGTTATTTGTAGTTAATTTATTTAATTAATGTAATGATAGCGTAGTGTTAGGTTTAATTGTGACTTAGGTTAGGATTTATTTTACAGGTAATTTTGTATTTCTTTTAGCTAGGTAGTTATTAAATAGTTAATAACTATTTAATAACTATTGTAACTAGCTAAAATAAATACAAAGTTACCTGTAAAATAAATATAAATCCTAAGATAGCTACAATGTTATTATTAATTATATTGTAGCTATCTTAGGGTTTATTTTACAGGTAAGTATTTAGTTTTAAATAGGAATAATTTATTTAAGTATAGTGTAGTGTTAGGTGTAATTGTAACTTAGGTTAGTTTTTAGTTTACAGGTACATTTCTCTTTATTTTAGCTAGGTAAGCTATTAAATAGTTAATAACTATTTAATAGTTATTGTACCTAGTTAAAATAAATTGAAAGTTACCTGTAAAATAAAAATAAATCCTAAAATAGCTGCAATATAATTATTATTTATATTGTAGCTATATTAGGGTTTATTTTAAAGGTAAGTATTTAGTTTTAAATAGGATTAACTTAGTTAATAATAGAAATATTATTTAGATTTATTTAATTAATATTTAAGTTAGGGGGGTGTTAGGGTTAGTGTTAGACTTAGGTTTAGGGGTTAATAAATTTATTACAGTGGCGGCGGTGTAGTGGGGGGCAGGATAGGGGTTAATAAATGTATTATAGGTGGCAACGGTGTAGGGGGGGCAGATTAGGGGTTAATAAATTTAATATAGGTTGCGGCAGGGTCCGGGAGCGGCGGTTTAGGGGTTAAACTATTTATTTAGTTGCGGCGAGGTGCGGGATTGGCAGGATAGGGGTTAATAACTTTATTATAGAGGGTGACGGTATAGGGGGGCAGGATAGGGTTAATAACTTTATTATAGAGGGTGGCAGTGTAGGGGGGGCAGGATAGGGGTTACTAGGTATAATGTAGGTGGCAGTGGGCTCCGGGAGCGGCGGTTTAGGGGTTAATACATTTATTATAGTTGTGGTGGGCTCCGGGAGCGGCGATTTAGGGGTTAATATGTATAGAGTAGCTTGCGGTGGGCTCCGGGAGCGGCAGTTTAGGGGTTAATATGTATAGAGTAGCTTGCGGTGGGCTCCGGGAGCGGCGGTTTAGGGGTTAATATGTATAGAGTAGCTTGCGGTGGGCTCCGGGAGTGGCGGTTTAGAGGGTAATAACATTATTTAGTTGCGGCGGTGTAGGGGGGGCAGATTAGACTCGGGGTACATGTTAGGGTGTTAGGTGTAGACAGCTCCGATAGAAATCAATGGGATGTCTGGCAGCAGCGAACTTGTACTTTCGCTATGGTCAGACTTCCATTGATTCCTATGGGATCCGCCGCCTCTAGGGTGGCGGTTTGAAAACCAGGTATGCTGGGCCGTAAAAGTGCTGAGCGTACCTGCTAGTCTTTTGATAACTAGCAAAAGTAGTCAGATTGTGCCGAACTTGTGTGCGGAACATCTGGAGTGACGTAAGAATCGATCTGTGTCGGACTGAGTCCGGCGGCTCGAATTTTACGTCACAAAATTCTACTTTTGCCGGTCTCTAGCCTTTGATAACTAAGGCGAATCAGCCTCGCTGCGGAATTCCAGCGTATTTGAGGTTGACGGCTTGATAACTAGGCCCCTAGGTGTCTTACAATATGCCAGGCGTATTAAAACCCCAAAAAGTGTTCCAAACCTCTAAAACACTTGAACAAATATGAGATTATACTAATAAAGTAATCGATTTAGCCCATAACAGTGTCCACCAGTATTTAAGCCCTTAACCTAAGCCATCCTTCTATACTGAGTCTCAGAAAATGGCTTACCTTCCCCCATGGGGATTTCTGTCAGTCTTCTAGCATTACCAGGTCTTGTTAGAAAAAAATGACTGAGCATACCTGAAGCAGTTAAGCCTGCAAACTGTTCCCCCCAACTGAAGTTCTCCGGTACTCATTTTAAAATAACAAACTCTTGATTGAAGAAATAAAAACTACAAATCTAACACCACAAACTCTTTACCCTCCCGTGGAGATGCTACTTGTTAGAGCGGCAAAGAGAATGACTGGGGGGGGGCGGAGCCTGAGGGGAGCTATATGGACAGCTCTGCTGTGTGCTCTCTTTGCCACTTCCTGTAGGGATTGAGAATATTCCACAAGTAAGGATGAATCCGTGGACTGGATACACCATGTAAGAGAAAAAACACACTTTTTTTTAACTTTGACCCCCAAAATCTGCTAAACATCTACAACCACCAAAAAAAAAAACCATGCTAAATAGTTTCTAAATTTTGTCCTGAGTTTAGAAATATCCAATGTTGACATGTTCTATGCTTTTTTTGCAAGATATAGGGCCATAAATACAAGTAGCATTTTGCTATTTCCAAACCACTTTTTTTTCAAAATTAGCGCTAGTTACATTGGAACACTAATATCTTTCAGGAATCCCTGAACATCCACTTCCTGTAGGGATTGAGAATATCCCACAAGTAAGGATGAATCCGTGGACTGGATACACCATGTAAGAGAAAAAACACACATTTTTTTAACTTTGACCCCCAAACTCTGTTAAACATCTACAACCACCAAAAAAAACCATGCTAAATAGTTTCTAAATTTTGTCCTGAGTTTAGAAATATCCAATGTTGACATGTTCTATGCTTTTTTTGCAAGATATAAGGCCATAAATACAAGTAGCATTTTTCTATTTCCAAACCACTTTTTTTTTTCAAAATTAGCGCTAGTTACATTGGAACACTAATATCTTTCAGGAATCTCTGAATATCCATTGACATGTATATATTTTTTTTTAGTAGACATCCCAAAGTATTTATCTAGGCCAATTTTGGTATATTTCATGCCACCATTTCACCGCCAAATGCGATCAAATACAAAAAAATCGTTCACTTTTTCATAATTTTTTTTACAAACTTTCGGTTTCTCACTGAAATTATTTACAAACAACTTGTGCAATTATGGCATAAATGGTTGTAAATTCTTGTCTGGGATCCCCTTTGTTCAGAAATAGCAGACATATATGGCTTTGGCGTTGCTTTTTGGTAATTAGAAGGCCGCTAAATGCCACTGTGCCCCACACATGTATTATGCCCAGCAGTGAAGGGGTTAATTAGGGAGCATGTAGGTAGCTTTTTGGGGTAATTTTAGCTTTAGTGTAGGGTAGTAGACAACCCCAAGTATTGATCTAGGCCCATTTTGGTATATTTCATGCCACCATTTCACCGCCAAATGCGATCAAATTAAAAAAAAAACGTTACATTTTTTACAATTTTAGGTTTCTCACTGAAATCATTTACAAACAGCTTGTGCAATTATGGCACAAATGGTTGTAAATGCTTCTCTGGAATCCCCTTTGTTCAGAAATAGCAGACATATATGGCTTTGGCATTACTTTTTGGTAATTAGAAGGCCGCTAAATGCCGCTGCGCACCACACATGTATTATGCCCAGCAGTGCAGGGTTAATTAGGGAGCTTGTAGGGAGCTTGTATGGTTAATTTTAGCTTTAGTGTAGTGTAGTAGACAACCCAAAGTATTGATCTAGGCCCATTTTGGTATATTTCATGCCAGCATTTCACCGCCAAATGCGATCAAATTAAAAAATAAACGTTACATTTTTCACAATTTTAGGTTTCTCACTGAAATTATTTACAAACAGCTTGTGTAATTATGGCACAAATGGTTGTAAATGCTTCTCTGGGATCCCCTTTGTTCAGAAATAGCAGACATATATGATTTTGGCGTTGCTTTCTGGTAATTAGAAGGCCGCTAAATGCTGCTGCGCATCACACGTGTGTTATGGCTAGCAGTGAAGGGGTTAATTAGATAGTTTGTAGGGAGCTTGCAGGGTTAATTTTAGCTTTAGTGTAGAGATCAGCCTCCCACCTGACACATCAGACCCCCTGATCCCTCCCAAACAGCTCCCTTCCCTCCCTCACCCCACAATTGTCCCCGCCATCTTAAGTACTGGCAGAAAGTCTGCCAGTACTAAAATAAAAGTTTTTTTAATTTTTTTTTTTTGTTTTTTAGCATATTTACATATGCTGCAGTGAAGCATCTCCCCTTAGCCCCCAACCTCCCTGATCCCCCCAAAACAGCTCTCTAACCCACCCCATCTGCCTTATTGGGTGCCATCTTGGGTACTGGCAGCTGTCTGCCAGTACCCAGTTTGTAAAGAAAAGGGCTTTTTTTGTTTGTTTTTTTTTTTTTTTCTGTAGTGTAGCTTTCCCCCCCACACAGACAAACCCCCACCACCTCACTGATCGTTTTTTTTTTTTTTTAACTTATATTGCCTTTTTAAAAAAAAAATATTACAACTTTTTCTGTAGTGTAGCGGTTCCCACCCACTCCCTCCCCGTGCACGCGCCTGCCCCCACCCTCCTGTGCATGCGCGCACGTCCGTGCATGCCCCCAGCCATCCCCGCCCACAATCCCGCCCCCCTCCACATGACCAGGGCCATCGATGGCCGCCACCCGCCTCCCAAGTCTGCTCCCACCCACCAATGAGCAAAGCCACCGATCTCCGGTGCAGAGAGGGCCACAGAGTGGCTCTCTCTGCATCGGATGGCTACCAAAGGTTATTGCAGGATGCATCCATATCGAGGCATCACTGCAATAACCGGAAAGCAGCTGGAAGCGATCAGGATTGTTTCCAGCTGCTTTCCACACCGAGGACGTGCAGGGTACTTCCTCAGGCGTTAACAGCCTTTTTTTTTAGGACATACCCTGCACGTCCTCGGTCGTTAAGGGGTTAAGCAGCAAATCAGTATGTTTGTCCTGGGACAGCTAAGGGAGTGAGCTTTCATGCACACTCATCTTATTTCCCTATTCAGTTTAAGGAAGTTTACTATGAAATCTCATGAGAATTGAGTCAAATCTCATGAGATCACAGTAAAAGCGTTTATTATCTCAGCACTACTGATGCCGATTGGCTGCTGTTAATTTCTTCATTTTTTATTTATTTTTTACCTGCAGCTAGGCAGCAACTGAGTATAACTTTTTACACAGAACTTAATCTGCTGAGCTGAGGAGATTGCAAGGTAAAATATCTTCCTTTTTTGCATAGAGATGCTCAGGGGATATTTTCCTGTCAGCTTTTTACAGTTATCCTGCATCAGTTTCAAGTGATTTAGCATATGAGTATTATGCCCCTTTAAACTATTAGGCCTAGATTTGGAGTTTGGCGTTAGCCGTGAAAACCATCGTTAGAGGCTCCTAACGCTGGTTTTAGGCTAACTCCGGTATTTGGAGTCACTCAAAAAAGGGTCTAACGCTCACTTTTCAGCTGCGACGTTTCCAAACCGCAGATCCCCTTACATCAATTGCGTATCCTATCTTTTCAATGGGATCTTTCTAACTCCGGTATTTAGAGTCGTGTCTGAAGTAACCGTTAGAAATCTAACGACAAAACTCCAGCCGCAGAAAAAAGTCAGTAGTTAAGAGCTTTTTGGGCTAACGCCGGTTCATAAAGCTCTTAACTACTGTACTCTAAAGTACGCTAACACCCATAAACTACCTATGTACCCCTAAACCGAGGCCCCTCCACATCACCGACTCGATTAAATTTTTTTAACCCCTAATCTGCCGACCGCCACCTACGTTATACTTATGTACCCCTAATTTGCTGCCCCTAACACCGCCGACCCCTGTATTATATTTATTAACCCCTAATCTGCCCCCCACAACGTCGCCGCCAGCTACCTACAATAATTAACCCCTAATCTGCCGACCGCAAAGCGCCGCCACCTACATTATAGCTATGTACCCCTAATCTGCTGCCCTAACACCGCCGACCCCTATATTATATTTATTAACCCCTAATCTGCCCCCCTCAACGTCGCCTCCACCTGCCTACACTTATTAACCCCTAATCTGCCGAGCAGACCGCACCGCTACTATAATAAAGTTATTAACCCCTAATCCGCCTCACTAACCCTATAATAAATAGTATTAACCCCTAATCTGCCCTCCCTAACATCGCCGACACCTAACTTCAATTATTAACCCCTAATCTGCTGACCGGAGCTCACCGCTATTCTAATAAATGTATTAACCCCTAAAGCTAAGTCTAACCCTAACACTAAAACCCCCCTAAGTTAAATATAATTTTAATCTAACAAAATAAATTAACTCTTATTAAATAAATTATTCCTATTTAAAGCTAAATACTTACCTGTAAAATAAATCCTAATATAGCTACAATATAAATTATAATTACATTGTAGCTATTTTAGGATTAATATTTATTTTACAGGCAACTTTGTAATTATTTTAACCAGGTACAATAGCTATTAAATAGTTAAGAACTATTTAATAGCTACCTAGTTAAAATAATTATAAACAAATAAACAAAATTACCTGTAAAATAAATCCTAACCTAAGTTACAATTAAACCTAACACTATACTATCATTAAATTAATTAAATAAAATACCTATAATTACCTACAATTAAACCTAACACTACACTATCAATACATTAATTAAATACAATATCTACAAATAACTACAATGAAATAAACTAACTAAAGTACAAAAAATTAAAAATAACTAAGTTACAAAAAATAAAAAAATATTTACAAACATAAGAAAAATATTACAACAATTTTAAACTAATTACACTTACTCTAAGCCCCCTAATAAAAAAACAAAGACCCCCAAAATAAAAAATGCCCTACCCTATTCTAAATTACTAAAGTTCAAAGCTCTTTTACCTTACCAGCCCTGAACAGGGCCCTTTGCGGGGCATGCCCCAAGAAGTTCAGCTCTTTTGCCTGTAAAAAAAAACATACAATACCCCCCCAACATTACAACCCACCACCCACATACCCCTAATCTAACCCAAACCCCCCTTAAATAAACCTAACACTAAGCCCCTGAAGAACATCCTACCGTGTCTTCACCTCACCAGGTATCACCGATCCGTCCTGGCTCCAAAATCTTCATCCAACCCAAGCGGGGTCTGGCGATCCATCATCCGGTGGCTGAAGAGGTCCAGAAGAGGCTCCAAAATCTTGGGGCATGCCCCGCAAAGGGCCCTGTTCAGGGCTGGTAAGGTAAAAGAGCTTTGAACTTTAGTAATTTAGAATAGGGTAGGGCATTTTTTATTTTGGGGGTCTTTGTTATTTTATTAGGGGGCTTAGAGTAGGTGTAATTAGTTTAAAATTGTTGTAATATTTTTCTTATGTTTGTAAATATTTTTTTATTTTTTGTAACTTAGTTCTTTTTTATTTTTTGTACTTTAGTTAGTTTATTTCATTGTAGTTATTTGTAGGAATTGTATTTAATTTATTTATTGATAGTGTAGTGTTAGGTTTAATTGTAGGTAATTGTAGGTATTTTATTTAATTAATTCAATGATAGTATAGTGTTAGGTTTAATTCTAACTTAGGTTAGGATTTATTTTACAGGTAATTTTGTAATTATTTTAACTAGGTAACTATTAAATAGTTCTTAACTATTTAATAGCTATTGTACATGGTTAAAATAATTACAAAGTTGCCTGTAAAATAAATATTAATCCTAAAATAGCTACAATGTAATTATAATTTATATTGTAGCTATATTAGGACTTATTTTACAGATAAGTATTTAGCTTTAAATAGGAATAATTTATTTAATAAGAGATAATTAATTTCGTTAGATGTAAATTATATTTAATTTAGGGGAGTGTTAGTGTTAGGGTTAGACTTAGCTTTAGGGGTTAATACATTTATTAGAATAGCGGTGAGCTCCAGTCGGCAGATTAGGGGTTAATAATTGAAGTTAGGTGTCGGCGATGTTAGGGAGGGCAGATTAGGGGTTAATACTATTTATTATAGGGTTAGTGATGCGGATTAGGGGTTAATAACTTTATTATAGTAGCGCTAAGGTCCGCTCGGCAGATTAGGGTTTAATAAGTGTAGGCAGGTGGAGGCGACGTTGTGGGGGGCAGATTAGGGGTTAATAAATATAATATAGGGGTCGGCGATGTTAGGGCAGCAGATTAGGGGTACATAGGGATAATGTAAGTAGCGGCGGTTTACGGAGCGGCAGATTAGGGGTTAATAATAATATGCAGGGGTCAGCGATAGCGGGGGCGGCAGATTAGGGGTTAATAAGTGTAAGGTTAGGGGTGTTTAGACTCGGGGTACATGTTAGAGTGTTAGGTGCAGACGTAGGAAGTGTTTACGCATAGCAAACAATGGGGCTGCGTTAGGAGCTGAACGCAGCTTTTTTGCAGGTGTTAGGTTTTTTTTTCAGCTCAAACAGCCCCATTGTTTCCTATGGGGGAATTGTGCACGAGCACGTTTTTGAGGCTGGCAGCTTGCGTAAGCAACTCTGGTATCGAGAGTTGAAGCTGCGTTAAATATGCTCTACGCTCCTTTTTTGGAGCCTAACGCAGCCTTTATGTGGACTCTCAATACCAGAGTTATTTGTATGGTGCGGCCAGAAAAAAGCCTGCGTTAGCTTTTCGGGTGGTTACCGACAAAACTCCAAATCTAGCTGTTTGAAAATTGGCATAAACAAGGACAGTTATCTTGGTTGGGGCAAATTAATACCTTCAAAATTATGATAATTCCCAAATATTTATATTTATTTCAAATATTTCCATTAGCCCTTACAACTCTTGTGACACAGCCAAAAAATATTGAATCTTTCATTTTGTTGCATAAAAAAACAAAAACAGCAAGTCAAACTTTATATCTATTTAAATAAATAAATTATTATAGAGTGGCTTATCTATCTCTCATAGTGGCTTGAAACCATGCCACATCGAAATTAAAATATAAATATAAGAGATGCTTGTGGCTACCCAAGACAGCTAGACCCGACAATATTTACCACAATATTTAAATTAAATTCACTCTAGATTTATGGGTCATCCTTACCAGCTGTAATGACATTTCAAATACCATTTCTCCATTAACTCCATTGCTAAGCAACCCATTTTCCTCCCACAAGGTCTCTTTGACAATCCTACTATGGGAGGAATAGATTCTAGCCTTCAACTAGAATTAAAAAGTGACATTGTGCCCCCTTTTCATAAACGGTACTTGTACTTTCAAATCAGACATGGCATCACTACTAGTCCACATAAATCAGAGATCTTGAGACCCCTTTTGCCATTTGAAAATTTAAGTATTAACAGTAACTTAAAAAAGGCCCATATTTCTAAAGAAAACTATCATACTTAGCAAAATGGGAATCAGAACTCCAAATCCAAATAGCCAACTCCCAATGGAGCACCATTTTTAAAATGATCACTAAATCCTTAATTTGCCCAATTCTGGTTGAGCTTAACTATAAGATCCTATCCTGATGGTATCTCATTCCTCAAAGGATACAAGGTATTTTCCCAAATGCCTCATCTAGCTGCTGGAGAAGATGCTGAGAGATAGGCACTACCTCCCATATCTGGTGGTCATGCCCAAAACTTAAGATGTACTGGGAAACGATAGAAACCTGTATAAACAACATCCTCTTCACCAACATTACTCTTAATCCCCAAACAATCTTCCTTAATCAACTCCCAAAATGAAGTTTTATAAATCGTAGGAAGCTATTTTAGTGCATGCTCAACTGCACTAAAAGACTGATACCCAGGCTCTGCAAAAAAATAACATAACCCAACTTTTAATCAATGGGTATCCGAAGAAGAACATTTTCTTATGCTAGAAAAGATATACTATAGCTACATAGGAAGGTGATACTTTATTCTTGATATCATATTCATTTGGGAACAGAGGACACATGCACACATGCACAATAAACATCCTATTTATTATTTAATATGCTCATTTTATCAAGAGATTCTAAATTTAGACAACATATATATTGGCAAGTTATTTCCATATTTTACATTTAGAAGCTGCAGATATTCTTGTGGTTAACACTTGAAAACGGACTTGAAAAGACTCTATAATATAAATCCATTTTCTCCCATCTTTCACCTTCTATTTTGTTAATATATGTCTCTAAGAAAACAAAAAATGAGTTGTTTAAATTCATAATACGTATCAAAATGTATAAAATACAAGACCTTGTACTTTACAAATTGGTTTATGCTGTTGTGGCAAATGTAAACATTTTTTATAAAAACAATTACACATTAAGAGATAGAAGCATATTAGGCTGCCTAAATCCACAACAGAACTGTGGTTAGTTCTCCAAGATGTTTGGAACAACTTACCTGCCGATGACCTTAAAGGGACATATAATTCAAAATTTTTCTTTCATTGTTCAGTATCTTTGTTAACCTTATTTATTCAGCCTCCTCTTTTCTTTTATGGACCCGGATGTGTTTTCACTTTCATCATCACGGACATTCTTTGACATTGGGGACTTAAATAGTTTACATCTTATGATACATACCAATTTATTTTATCTCCTGTATGGACAGCAAATTATTTTTTACCACTCCCGGGAGTCCTAGTTCTTTTGCAGTGACTGGTCACTAATATAGCATGATACCTAGGGGCCGAATTATCAAGCTCCAAATGGAGCATGATGCCCCTTTTTCCGTGCGAGCCTTAAAGCTCGCCAGAAACAGTAGTTATGAAGCAGCATTCTAAAGACTGCTGCTCCATAACTTACCGCTGCCTCTGAGGCTAGGGTTTTCAATCCACCCAATCCTATGCGATCAGGCTGATTGACACTCCCTGCTAGCGGCAAATTTGCAGGGGGCGGCATTGCACAAGCAGTTTACCAGAACTGCTTGTGCAATGATAAATGATAACAGCATATGCTGTCGGCATTTATCGATGTGCGGCGGACATTATACGCAACATTGTATCATGTCCGCTCGCACTTTCATAAATCGGCCCCCTAGGCTTGCAAATTTAGCTTTATTTAGGATTTTTTCCTTAGCATTATTTAAAGTGTAAGTAAACCTCAAAAATAATGTTATATAATTCTGCACATAGTGCAGACTAACATTATATTATCCTTATCTTTATAAAACCTAATATTCCCTTTGATTTTTTTTAAAAAATGACTGTTTTTCAGACCCGCTCTCTGTGCTCTTCTGAGCGGGTCTGTTTGTTTTACACAGTGCATCGGGCCAGCTGTATAGTCACAGCCCGGCCCGACCGCGCCATTATACACAGAGCAGCTCGCTCCTGCTGTCAGACAGAGCAGGAGCGAGCTGCACTGAGTATAATGGCGCGGTCAGGCCGGCTGTTACTATATAGCTGGCCCAATGCGCTGTGTAAAACAAACAGACCCGCTCAGAAGAGCACAGAGAGCGGGTCTGAAAAACAGTAATTTTTTAAAAAAAATCAAAGGGAATATTAGGTTTTATAAAGATAAGGCTAATATAATGTTATATAATTCTGCACATTATTTTTGAAGTTTACTGTCCCTTTAATTATTGATTTATTATTTTTCATATTATATGATATTATTGTATTATTATTTCCTTTCACCTGGATTCACAATTTATAATTTAATAAATTATTAACTCATTGTGGTCTGTTCAGTTGGTATGGAGCTTTTTGGTATAATATTTGGAATAATCAGTGCGAACTAAGATAGACTAGGGAAGTTGCTTTGGTTGAAACAATTTTCCTATTTTCTATTTCTAATTATATTTTAATTCTCCATCTCCCTGCACCATCACTCTGTAAGATTTTTTCAAAACAGAGTGATGATGATTGTTAATTTTTGATTGTAGATTAGTGCTGTTAGTCCTTTATATATGTCTTTTTTAAATTAGATTATATTTACATTACATATGTATTTTATTTAAATTAGATTGCACTTTGCAATACTTTTATTTAAACTAAAACTCAAAAACTGTCAGCTTCAGTTTTTCAGAGAGCATCATTAGTATCTATAAGCCAGATAATCAAACATTCTCTAGTTTTGAGAAAAAATATAGTGGTGACTTATTCATAGAGGCAGAACTCACTAAATTTTCTAAGAAAAGAGGAGGAACCTGGAAATCCTAGAGAGATGAGAGATGCCTTCCATAAAAAGTAATGAAGCTCTCTGGGATACAACATTTCACATGGTAGAGATTAGGTTACTGGGGAATTCCTGGGCATATATAAAGGCTCTCGTCTAGCTTACGAGTTTTGTGTTATGAGTGAAAAACCCTCATAACGCTGCTTTTTCACTACCGCTGCTATTACGAGTCTTGTAGGTACAGCTGTACCGCACACTTTTTTGGCCGTCACGCAACGTAACTACCGCACTTTTTAAAAAGTCCTTTTTCAATGGGACTTCTACAGCGCCAGTATTACGAGTTTGCCTGTTCGGCCAAAAAGTGAGCAGTACAGCCCATAACTACAAGATCCGTACTGTAAACTGAAGGTCAGTAGTTATGGGTTTTACGTTACAAAGCTGTACCATAAAACTCATAACTAAAGCGTTACAAAGTACACTAACACCCATAAACTACCTAATAACCCCTAAACTGAGGCCCTCCCACATCGTAAACACTAAAATAAAATTATTAACCCCTAATCTGCCACTCCTGACATCGCCGCCACTATAATAAACATATTAACCCCTAAACCGCCATACTCCCAGATCGCAAACGCTAGTTAAATATTATTAACCCCTAATCTGCTGCCCCCAATGTTGCCGCCACTATACTAAAGTTATTAACACCTAAACCTCTGGCCTCCCACATCACTAACACTAAATAAATATATTAATCCCTAAACCTAACCCTAAGTCTAACCCTAACCCTAACACCCCTAACTTAATATATAATTAAAATAAATCTAAATAAAAACCTACTATTAATAACTAAATAATTCCTATTTAAGACTAAATACTTACCTGTAAAATAAACCCTACGCTAGCTACAATAAAACTAATAGTTACATTGTAGCTATCTTAGGTTTTATTTTTATTTTACAGGTAAGTTTGTATTTATTTTAACTAGGTAGAATAGTTAGTAAATAGTTATTAACTATTTACTAGCTACCTACTTAAAATAAATACAAAGTTACCTGTAAAATAAAGCCTAACCTGTCGTACACTAAAACCTAACATTACACTAAAATTAAATAAATTAAATTAACAAAATACATTTATCTAAATTACAGAAGATAATAAACACTAAATTACACAAAATAAAAAAGAAATTATCAAATATGTAAATTAATTACACCTAATCTAATAGCACTATCAAAATAAAAGCCCCCCAAAATAAAAACCCTAGCCTACAATAAACTGCCAATGGCCCTTAAAGGGCCTTTTGCGGGGCATTGCCCCAAAGAAATCAGCTCTTTTACCTGTAATAAAAAAATACAACTCTCCAACAGTAAAACCCACCACCCACACAACCAACCCTCCCCAAAAAAACCTACCTAAAAAAACCTAAGCTCCCCATTGCCCTGAAAAGGGCATTTGGATGGGCATTGCCCTTAAAAGGGCATTTAGCTCTTTTACATTGCCCAGACCCTAATCTAAAAATAATACCCACCCAATAAACCCTTAAAAAAACCTAACACTAACCCCCGAAGATCAACTCACAGTTTTTATAGACCAACTTGTTTAAAATGCTTATTAAATTTCACAAGACTTGTGAGAAAGCTTCAGACATGCCATGGAAACTCATCTGATAGGCCCAGGGAACTGCCCTGTCCCTCCCACGTTCTGAAACTGTCAGTTTACCATATAGAAAATACAAAGTGCAATGTAATTTTATACAAAGTATGATCCTAAGTTATTAAAGTAACACTGAAACTTTCAAAGCACAATCAGTTGTAAAACTGCTATATCAAAATTTTAATGTATTACATTAAATGAGAAAGTGCAAAGTTTAAATGCAATAATACTGAAAGGACCCACTCTGAAATGTGTAGTAATAAAAATACTGATACTGCCATCTTGCAGTAAGTTGCAAAAAATGACTAACACAAAAGGAAATAGGCGTGGAACCTATTATATGTTCTCCAGACCCTTCCGCAAACATGGTGTTGTCCCTCTTTCCACATACATGTGCACCTATTTGTAGGGTGACATTGTAGACATCAAGGGTACAGGCACAATACAAAAAGGTATGCCCCACAAGTGCTACCATGTACCTTGGCAAGACAGGTCGGATTTATAATGTAACTAAGTATGCAGTTGGTATCATTGTGAATAAGCTAATCAAAGGCATTCTGGCTAAGAGAAATGTCTGTGTTGAGCATATTCGCAATTCAAAGAGCAGAGACAGCTTCCTGCAGCGTGTGAAGGAGAATGAGAGAAAGAAACTGGAAGCCAAAGAGAAGGGAACTTGGGTTGATTTGAAACTTCAGCCTGCCCAACCCAGAACGGCAAACTTTGTATGAACCAATGACAAAGAACCTGAGCTCCTTGAACCAATTCCATATGAATTTGTAGCATAGTTTATTGCAATTAAACAGCTAGATTACGAGTTGTGCGTTAGGCTGAAAAAGCAGCGTTTACAGGTCCTAACGCTGCTTTTTCACTACCGCTGCTATTACGAGTCTTGCAGGTTTAGGGGCACCGCACACTTTTTTGGCCTTACCGCAAAACGACTTTCGTAAACCCTTTTTTCTATGGGACTTCCATAGCGCTGATATTATGAGTCTGTCCTGGGAGGCCAAAAAGTGAGCGGTACAGCCTCTACCTCCAAGATCCGTAATGCATTTTATAGTCAGTAGTTAAGATTTTTATGGTACAACACCGTAACATAAAACTCATAACTAAAGTGCTAAAAAGTACACTATCACCCATAAACTACCTATTAACCCCTAAACAGAGGCCCTCCCGCATCACAAACACTAAAATAAAATTATTAACCCCTAATCTGCTGCTCCGGACATTGTCGCCACCTACATTATACCTATTAACCCCTAAACCGAAGCCCTCCCGCATTGCAAACACTAAAATAAAATTATTATCCCCTAATCTGCCACTCGGGACATCGCCGCCACCTACATTATTTTTATTAACCCCTAATCTGCCACCCCCAATGTCGCCACAACCTACCTACATTTATTAACCCCTAATCTGCAGCCCCCAACATCACCGCCACTATTCTAAGTTTATTAACCCCTAAAACTAAGTCTAACCCTAACACCCCATAACTTAAATATAATTTAAATAAATCTAAATAAAATTACTATCATTAACTAAATTATTCCTATTTAAAACTAAATACTTACCTTTAAAATAAACCCTAAGCTAGCTACAATATAACTAATAGTTAAGCAAACTAGTACTCTAGTAACAACTAATATCAGTAAGGTACTTAAAAGAGGCGCCTAGGAGTAACAAACGGTAACAGGTAAAAAAATAAAAGCAAGTGTCTAAAAAATGATTATAAGAAAGATAGGACAATAATATCTATAATATACAAACTGTCATCCGAAATGGGATGGCATGTGACGGCCAAGTCCTTAATATCCGTAATGTAAAGTTCCAGAAAAGGTGTTGTTCCAAACGGGAGGGCCGCTCCTCTAGAGTGTCACGCCACGACACAAGGATAGGGAATCTAGAGAAATCAAAATAGAGGGCGCCACATGGTGCAGATCAGATGGTAAATGATATGACAGACTAGGAACACAAAAGAATCCTACTCACGAGATGTAGAGCACAGATGTGCAAAAACAGCAGTCCGGAACCACTTGTCGTCCGGTGGACCAAATGGATATGATCACAGGGGCGAATCCTCGTCTCACCAGGGAGAGTCCAGGGATGCCTTGGGGCAGGAGTCAGTCAACAGATAGGTATCCAACAGTGGCCAGTCCCACACCTCAACTGACTAGAGAAGAGGCTGATTACACATTGCTAAACTTCAGTATAACAGATGAGCATTCAGCATAAAGAAAGAAGACTAGAGAAAAAAAAACTGACTGTATGCAAGTTTTTTTTTCTCTAGTCTTCTTTCTTTATGCTGAATGCTCATCTGTTATACTGAAGTTTAGCAATGTGTAATCAGCCTCTTCTCTAGTCAGTTGAGGTGTGGGACTGGACACTGTTGGATTCCTATCTGCTGACTGACTCCTGCCCCAAGGCATCCCTGGACTCTCCCTGGTGAGACGAGGATTCGCCCCTGTGATTATATCCATTTGGTCCACCGGACGACAAGTGGTTCCGGACTGCTGTTTTTGCACATCTGTGCTCTACATCTCGTGAGTAGGATTCTTTTGTGTTCCTAGTCTGTCATATTATTTACCATCTGATCTGCACCATGTGGCGCCCTCTATTTTGATTTCTCTAGATAACTAATAGTTACATTGTAGCTAGCTTAGGGTTTATTTTATTTTACAGGCAAGTTTGTATTTATTTTAACTAGGTAGAATAGTTATTAAATAGTTATTAACTATTTAATAACTACCTAGCTAAAATAAATACAAAAGTACCTGTAAAATAAAACCTAACCTAAGTTACACTAACACCTAACACTACACTACAATTAAATACATTACCTAAATTAAATACAATTAAAAACATTAAATACAATTAGCTAAAGTACAAAAACAAAAAACCCCCACTAAATTACAGAAAATAAAAAACTAGAAAAAAAAATAGAAAAATTACAGATCTTTAAACTAATTACACCTAATCTAATAGCCCTATCAAAATAAAAAGCCCCCCCAAAATAAAAAAAACCCTAGCCTAAACTAAACTATCAATAGCCCTTAAAAGGGTATTTTGCGGGGCATTGCCCCAAAATAATCAACTCTTTTACCTGTAAAAAATAAATACAAACACCCCCAACAGTAAAACCCACCACCCACACAACAAACCCCCTAAATAAAAACCTAACTAAAAAAACCTAAGCTCCCCATTACCCTGAAAAGGGCATTTGGATGGGCATTTGGAAAAGGGCATTTGGATGGGCATTCTATCAGCCAATCGGAATTAAGGTAGAAAAAATCATATTAGCTGATGCAATCAGCCAATAGGATTGAAGTTCAATCCTATTGGCTGATCCAATCAGTTCCAATTCCCCAATTTTGCATAACCAACACAGTTATAATAATATACTTTTTACCTCTGTGATTACCTTGTATCTATGGCTCTGCAAACTGCCCCCTTATTTCAGTTCTTTTGACAGACTTGCATTTTTAGCCAATCAGTGCTTGCTCTTAGGAGCTTCACGTGCCTGAGCTCAATGTTATCTATATGAAACACATGAACTAACGCCCTCTAGTGGTGAAAAACTGTCAAAATGCTTGCAGATTAGAGGTGGCCTTCAAGGTCTAAGAAATAAGCATATATACCTCCTAGATTTAGCTTTCAACTAAGAATACAAAGCAAAATTGGTAATAAAAGTAAATTGGAAAGTTGTTTAAAATTACATGCCCTATTTAAATCATGAATTTTTTTTTTTTACTTTACTGTCCCTTTAAGTCACTTCATATCTAATTCAAAATATATTAAAACATAACATGGCATTGTTTGTTTTTATTATTTTGTAGCTTATTTAAAATTAAGTTGCTGTACAGCTGCTCCACTGCTGAGCTGAATACATTGTCATAGGAAATAAGGGTTAAATATTTCTGTTAACCATATAAATATTGTCAAATTGTGACTGAACTAGGGTTGCCACCTCAGTCATGTTTTCCTGGACACTTATGAGTTACACATTCTGCAGGGTGTGTAGATGGCAACATGCATTGCACACCTAAACAGCACAGGAATAGTGACCATGGACATCACTATTCATGTTTTTCCCTGCATACCCTGTAACTCATACGTGTCCAGGAAAACATGGCCGAGTTGGCAACCCTACTGAAATAATTGACCCTTTTAACTCATTTTGATGTAACAAAATATTTTTTTCTGTAATTCATCTGTTACAATTTTTTGTGTGTTTATGCACATTTTAATAGATATATGATCAGATTAATTTGTGCTTTAAAGAGACATTTAACACCTCTCTAGAGAGGTCAACAATTTGTAAGCTTAGATTTCAAAAAGCTTCAAAAATCCCAAGCCAACTATATGTTTTGCAGCACTTGCAGAGCAACAAATTTGTCTTTTGGCCTCTCTATGGATCAAAGCACAGTTTTACAAAAGAGCAAGAGGTGCTTAAAGGGACACTGAACCCAAATTTTCTTTTGTAATTCAGGAAGAGCATGCAATTTTAAGCAACTTTCTAATTTACTCCTATTATCAATTTTTCTTCGTTCTCTTGCTATCATTATTTGAAAAAGAAGGCATCTAAGCTTTTTTTGGTTTCAGAACTCTGGACAGCACTTTTTTATTGGTGGATGAATTTATCCACCAATCAGCAAGGACAACCCAGGTTGTTCACCAAAAATGGGCCGGCATCTAAACTTACATTCTTGCATTTCAAATAAAGATACCAAGAGAATGAAGAAAATTTGATAATAGGAGTAAATTAGAAAGTTGCTTAAAATGTCATGCTCTATCTGAATCACGAAAGAAAATTTTTGGGTACAGTGTCCCTTTAATGTCCTTTTAACAGGGTGCACTGTAAAATTGTCATCTTATTTTATAGAGATTTTGATTTCATATAAAAAAACACCTAAAAAAGTCAGAATAGAGTAAATCTGCTTGTGCCAATATTAAATATGGCTAATTTGTAAAACTCATCTGCTGGACTACTGTTTATCTTTAATTTTACTAGCGTTTACTGTTGTTCAGAAGCCAAATTACAAACACATTCATTCATTCTGAGTTTGACTTCTTAAAATATATAGAAAGATACTTTTACCCACAATAAATTATATACAGAAGAGGTTTAGGAAACTATTTTAGTTCAAATAATTTTATATTCTAGTGTTTAGATGTGATTACATTTTATTAAAACAAAAACAAATTCCTTTTTAACTACATTCTTGAAAAGAAGTACTGATTAAGTAATAGATCTATTGAAGTCGAAATTAAAAAGAAATGTTTGATGTGGTAAATAACAAGTACATAATGGGTTTCACTGGGATATGGAAATAGACACCGCAAGGAGAGATTATTAGGACCTGGTTATAAACAAATCTGAATTGAAATAAGCAAAGAATCAGTGCATTGTTGCCTTAGATATGTGTCCATCTTACCATCTGTCTGTCTGTCTGCATATTTAATTATAATGATGAGCATATGTTTTCATAAATAAAGGGAAATGCACCTAAAGATTAAAGGAACTGTCTAAAGTGCTACAAATATCTGTTGTCCTTTCACAATTCACACAGTGCATTGCAATATCCAACATATTGTGCTATTCCCAGACAAACCCAACACAAGTTAAATCCATGAGACAAAACAATCATCAAATGCTCATATATACTGTAACAGCACAAAGCACTTATCATCCACTCATAGTACAACTGAAGTAAACATCAACCACCTTAAACTGTACATAAGTGTTATGATATAAACTTATCTGACACTAATAAACAGAGGGTAAAACTGGTCTAGAGGGTGGTGTTTGTTTACCCCATGTCATCACAATGTCAAAGGACAGGCTAAATCTCTTAGCGCTGCAACTTAAGGAGGTATAATAAGTTTAGCCTATTATAGCAACTTAAGATGGTATCTTAAGTTAGGTGTATTATTAGATTGACTGATAGGGGCATATTTATCATGCTCAGAATGGAGCTTGATGCCCCGTGTTTCTGGCGAGCCTGCAGGCTCCCCAGAAACAGCAGTTATGAAGCAGCGGTCACAAAGACTGCTGCTCCATAACCTGTCCGCCTGCTCTGAGCAGGCGGACAGACATCGCCGGAAATCAACCCGATCTATTGGCCGCGAGTCTGCAGGGGGCGGTGTTGCACCAGCAGCTCTTGTAAGCATATTGCTCGCCGAATTCAGCGAGGTCTGTCGGACCTGATCTGCACTGTTGGATCAGGTCCGACAGACCTTGATAAATTGGGGCCATAGTGTCTTATCATATAGCCTGGCAGCCATGCACAAACCACCGGGGAGAAAAACACAAAACTATAATACATTATAGAAAATAGCAGCCATAATAAAGTTGAGACTACTAATATAGCATTTAACTTCATCAAACCAACTATAATTACTTCCCCATTTACATCAAGTTTAGCAAACAAATATCAGGGAAAAGTCAGAAAAAAATCTAAAAATGTGTATACTAAACCATATTAGATATTCTGTTCCTTAAGACTCCCCCGACAAATGGTCAACCTAAGTATAATATAGGAAAACTTAGAGCAGTACTACCAGAATCATCTTAAATTATTGTTCTATTAATCCCAATGGTAATTGTTTATATCATTTAGGCATAGATTACGAGTGGAGCGGTAATGTTAGCGAGAGCGCAATAATGCAGTAAGTGATTATAGCTCTTTTGAAAAAAAAAAGTGTTGTTAGCTCACTCATTTTCGGCTTATAGAGACTGCTCCTGAGATGATGACTAGTCATAGAACATTGAATATTAAACTTTTGTTTATCCCCCTTCTTGAAGGAATATTAAACCCAAAGGCCCCTAGTTATCAAGCCGTCAACTTCAAATACGCTGGAATTCTGCAGCGTATTTGTGGCGAGGCTGATTCGCCTTAGTTTTCAAGCCCTAGAAACCAGCAAAAGTAGAATATAGTGACGTAAGCTTCGATCCACCGGACTCAGTCCGACACAGATCGATTCTTACGTCACTCCAGATGTTCCGCACACAAGTTCGGCACAATCTGACTACTTTTGCTAGTTATCAAAAAACTAGCAGGTACGCTCAGCACTTTTCCGGCCCAGCGTACCTGGTTTTTAAACCGCCGCCCTGGAAGCGGCGGATCCCATAGGAATCAATGGGAATCTGACCATAGCGAAAGATCATGTTCGCTGCTGACAGACATCCCATTGATTCCTATGGGAAATGTCTACACCTAACACCCTAACATGTACCCCGAGTCTAAACACCCCTAATCTGTCCCCCCTACACCGCCGCAATGAAATAAATGTATTACCCCCTAAACCGCCGCTCCCGGAGCCCACCGCCACTATAATAAATATGTTAACCCCTAAACCACTGCTCCCGGTCCCCGCCGCAACTATAAGAAATATGTTAACCCCTAAACCGCTGCTCCCGGAGCCCACCGCAACTATAATATATGTATTAACCTCTAAACCGCCGCTCCCGGTCCCCGCCGCAACTATAATATATGTATTAACCTCTAAACCGCCGCTCCTGGACCCCGCCGCCACCTACATAATACCTATTAACTCCTATCCTGCCCCCCCATACACCATTGCCACCTATAAGAAAGTTATTAACCCCTATCCTTCCGATCCCGGACCCCGCCGCAACTAAATAAATTGTTTAACCCCTAAACCGCCGCTCCTGGACTCTGCGCCACCTATATTAAACTTATTAACCCCTAATCTGCCCCCCTACACCGTTGCCACCTATAATAAATTTATTAACCCCTATCCTGCCACCCCTACACTGCCGCCACTGTAATACAATTATTAACCCCTAAACCTAAGTCTAACACTAACCCTAACACCCCCCTATATAATAATTTAAATATTAATTAAATACATCTAAATATTATAACTGTTATTAACTAAATTAATCCTATTTAAACCTAAATACTTACCTTTAAAATAAACCCTAATATAGCTACAATATAAATAATTATTATATTGTAGCTATCTTAGGATTTATTTTTATTTTACAGGCAACTTTCAATTTATTTTAACTAGGTACAATAGCTATTAAATAGTTATTAACTATTTAATAGCTACCTAGTTAAAATAAAGAGAAATGTACCTGTAAAATAAAAACTAACCTAAGTTACAATTATTATTATTATTATTATTATTATTATTATTATCGGTTATTTGTAGAGCGCCAACAGATTCCGCAGCGCTATTAACAAAAGCGGAGTACAAAAAAAAACAGTTATAGGGATCAAATGAGTAGAGGGCCCTGCCAAGAGTTGCACTGTTGTAGTCAACTCTTGAGAAGGTGATCAACAAACAGCTGGACTCTTAAGCTTACATGCTAGGGGGGTTCAGGGGATAGCAATGGAGGAGAGGAACTGATATAAAGTAAGGTTAGCATAGGTTGTATGCATCCCTAAACAGTAGAGTCTTTAGGGAGCACTTGAAGCTTTTAAAACTAGAAGAGAGTCTTGTGGAGCGAGGCAGAGAGTTCCACAAGATGGGAGCCAGTCTGGAGAAGACCCTGTAAATGAGAGTGTGATGAGGTGACAAGAGAGGAGGAGAGTAGGAGGTCTTGAGCAGAGCGAAGGGGACGGGAAGGAGAGTATCTAGAGACAAGGTCTGAGATATAGGGGGGAGCAGTGCAGTTGAGGGCTTTGTATGTCAGAGTGAGAATTTTGTGTTTGATCCTAGAGGCAAGAGGAAGCCAGTGAAGAGATTGGCAGAGAGGTTCAGCAGATAAAGAGCGACTTGTAAGGAAGATGAGTCTGGCAGAGGCATTCATTAAGGATTGTAAAGGAGCTAGGCGGTAGGTGGGGAGACCAGAGAGGACAGAGTTGCAGTAATCAAGGCGGGAGAGGATGAGAGAGTGGATTAAAATCTTAGTTGTGTCTTGTGTAAGGAAGTGTCTAATTTTAGAGATGTTTTTAAGGTGGAAGCGGCAGGCTTTAGCCAAAGACTGAATGTGAGGAGTGAAAGAAAGATCTGAGTCAAATGTGACCCCGAGACAGCGGGCATGCGGAGTAGGGGTAATGATGGAGTTGTCGACAGTTATAGAGAGATTGGGGGTGGAGAGTTTTGAAGAAGGGGGGAAAATAAGGAGCTCAGTTTTGGAGAGATTTAACTTGAGGTAGTGAGAGGACATCCAGTTGGAGATGTGAGAAAGACAGTTAGTGACACGGGTTAGCAAGGAAGGAGAAAGGTCTGGTGCAGAGAAGTACATTTGGGTGTCGTCGGCATACAAATGATATTGTAAACCATGGGACTTTATTAGGGAACCTAGTGATGACGTGTAGATTGAGAAGAGAAGGGGACCGAGGACAGAGCCTTGCGGTACTCCGACAAAAAGTGGTGATGGGGCAGAGGAGGCCCCAGAGAAGGCTACACTAAAGGTACGGTTTGACAGGTAGGAAGAGAGCCACGAGAGGGCTGTGTCACATATGCCGAAGGATTGGAGGGTTTGGAGCAAGAGAGGGTGGTCAACAGTGTCAAAGGCTGCGGACAGATCAAGGAGAATAAGCAGAGAGAAGTGGCCTTTTGATTTTGCTGTAAGTAGGTCATTGGTAACCTTAACAATTGCTGTTTCTGTGGAGTGATGGGGACGAAATCCAGATTGCAATGGTTCAAGGAGGGAGTTTATTGTAAGGAAATGGGAAAGGCGTGCATAAGCTAGTTTTTCGAGAAGCTTTGATACAAGAGGGAGGAGGGAAATAGGGCGGTAGTTGGATGGGGAGGTAGGATCAAGGGAAGGTTTTTTGAGGATAGGTGTGACCAGTGCATGTTTCAGCGATGAGGGAAATATACCGGTGCTGAAGGAGAGGTTGAAAGTGTGTGTGAGTATAGGGGTAAGGGTGGCAGAGAGGGAGGGGAGTAGCTGTGAGGGGATAGGGTCAAGGGGACAGGTAGTGAGGTGAGAGCGCAGCATAAGTGCTGAAACTTCTTCCTCAGTAACAGGGGAGAATGAGCTAAGTTTGAGAGCATTTGAGGGGGTGAGGGAATGGAATTATGTTGAGAGCCGATTTCATTTCTGATGGAGTTGATTTTGTTATTGAAGTGGTTGGCAAAGTCTTGAGCTGACAGAGAAGTTGTATTAGGAGGTGGGGGAGGGCGGAGAAGAGTATTGAAAGTGGAGAACAAACGTTTTGGGTTTGAAGAAAGATTAGAGATAAGAGTAGAGAAGTAGTGTTGCTTATGGAAATTAAGGGCAGAGTAGTAGGAGTTCAAGATAAATTTGTAGTGTTGAAAATCAGCTGAACTCCTAGATTTTCTCCAGTGCCGCTCAGCAGTACGGGAACATCTGCGTAGGTATCGTGTCAGTGGAGTATGCCAGGGCTGAGGATGAGTGTTTGATTTCCGAGCTATGGTAAGAGGGGCGAGATTGTCAAGGACGGATGTAAGGGTGGAATTATAGTGGCAGATAGATTGGTCAGGGCATGAAAAGGAGGAGAAGGATACTTTAATAAATTAATACTATACTTTAATAAATTAATCCAATTTAAAACTAAATACTTACCTGTAAAATAAATCCTAAGATAGCTACAATGTAATTAATAATTACATTGTAGCTATTTTAGGATTTATATTTATTTTACAGGTAACTTTGTATTTATTTTAGCTAGTTAGAATAGTTATTAAATAGTTATTAACTATTTAATAACTACCTAGCTAAAAGAAATACAATATTACCTGTAAAATAAATCCTAACCTAAGTTACAATTAAACCTAACACTACACTATCATTAAATTAATTAAATAAATTAGCTACAAATAACTACAATTAAATTCAATTAAATAAACTAACTAAAGTACAAAAAATAAAAAAGCTAAGTTATAAACAATAAAAAAAAAAGTTACAAACATTTCAAAAATAGTACAACAATTTTAAGCTACTTACACTTAATCTAAGCCCCCTAATAAAATAACAAAGCCCCCCAAAATAAAAAAAATTCCCTACCCTATTCTACATTAAAAAGTTACCAGCTCTATTACCTTACCAGCCCTTAAAAGGGCCTTTTGAGGGGCATGCCCCAAGGAAAACAGCTCTTTTGCCTGTAAAATAAAAATACAACCCCCCCAACATTAAAACCCACCACCCACATACCCCTACTCTAACCTAAACCCCCCTTAAATAAACCTAACACTACCCCCCTGACGATCATCCTACCTTTAGCCGTCTTCAGCCAGCCGACCCACCGATGGAACTGAAGAAGAGATCTGGAGCGGCAGAAGTCATCATCCAAGGGGCGCTGAAGAAGTCTTCCATCCGATTGAAGTCATCATCCAAGGGGCGCTGAAGAGGTCTTCCATCCGATTGAAGTCTTCATCCAAGCGGCGTCTTCAATCTTCATCCATCCGGAGTGGAGCGGAGCCATCTTCAGACGAGCCGACGCAGAGCAATCCTCTTCTTCCCGACGACTAAAAACGAATGACGGTACCTTTAAGTGATGTCATCCAAGATGGCGTCCCTTCAATTCCGATTGGCTGATAGGATTCTTTCAGCCAATCGGAATTAAGGTAGGAAAAATCTGATTGGCTGATTTAATCAGCCAATCAGATTGAAGTTCAATCCGATTGGCTGATCCAATCAGCCAATCAGATTGAGCTTGCATTCTATTGGCTGTTCCGATCAGCCAGTAGAATGCGAGCTCAATCTGATTGGCATCAAAATTGTGCTGCAGCTTCTCTTGAGTGGTAATACTGTTGTACCAAGCGAAGTCTAAAAGTTGAAAGAGAAGAGAAGCACACGCACAATTCAAGTGTAGAGATACCAGTTTTATTTATAGCAACACGCTATGTCGGTACTCACAAGAGATAAAAACATAAAATGCACATCTTTATACGTCCCCCAGCGATGTCGGGCTTGATCAAAAGTTCAGTCCTGTAGTCGTACAAACTTTCCGTTCACTTGATATATTACAGGTATAAAGTACTAACCGGTTAGGGAAATGTGAGTAAAGGCCCTCGGCTCTTTCGCGTCAGGATTCCTCCTACAGATACACGTATACAACGTAATACCAGAGGTCCTACGGAAGCCTCATAGGGTCAGTTTTACAACAAAATGTTCTACACGTTTTGTCCCTAGTCAGAGGGACTTTCTCAAGAACTAGATTCTGTTCGATGTCAGGCCTATAGATAAAGGGAAAATTCCAATAACAACCTTAATTCTAAACCAATAGGATAGTAGTAGTATATAAATGCTCAAATATTTATGTCAATTTAGCATTGTTTGTATGATACCTAAATTACATTATTGAATCCGGACATACATTCAGAATGTATACATGCATAAAATTGATAAATACATCTTGTAAACATATAAACACAGTGTGTATATAATGCCTATCCCTAATACATATTAAAATACTTACATAAAAACACACTGGGTCCCCAAATGGATAAGCAAAGTATACCCCAAAATAGATATATTTACACAATGAAAAAGTTAATACTTCTATTTGTTTTGCCCTATTAAAATAATTAAAATCATACAATACTTTATAAAAAATATATGTATATACCCGTAAATAAATATGTATATAAAATTAATTCATCCATTTAAATATATATATCCACACTAAAAAAACACTGTTTTAAAAGATAAAAAGATATACCCAAATGCATTGTTATATTTATAGAAAATCTAAAATATCAAGTTCGATATTTAACCCTTTAGGATCTAGACAATCTAAAGTCTTGATCCAAAAAGTTTCCCTTTGTCTTTACCTCAACAATCTATTTGTATCCCATTTATTGGGTGCCACCCATTCAATGATGCTAACAGTAAGATCCTGAGGGTTTTTATTATGGAATAGTTTAAAATGATAATATACACTATGATTATCAAATCCATTTATGATGTTATTAATGTGCTCTCTTAATCTGTATTTTATCTTGCGTTTAGTTCGTCCAACGTAAATCATTCCACATTTACAGGACAGTTGGTTCACTACATCTGTAGTATGGCATGAGCATCTGCTCTTGCAATTATATTTTTTACTACCATCAAAATTTAAAAACTAAGTATTATTCGATGAAATTCGGGGGCACATAACGCAGTCTTTTTGTTTACATGGAAACAGGCCTACATTTGCACCACACCAATTAGATAGTTGACATTCATTCAAAGATTGGCAAAGTTTAGTAGTTGCTATATAGTTTTTAATATCTTTATTTTTTCTAAAAATCACCTCTGGTTTATTACCAAGTATTTTTCCCAACACTGGATCTCATTTTAAAATATTCCAATGCTTAGTTAAAAACAGAATTTATGCTTACCTGATAAATTACTTTCTCCAACGGTGTGTCCGGTCCACGGCGTCATCCTTACTTGTGGGATATTCTCTTCCCCAACAGGAAATGGCAAAGAGTCCCAGCAAAGCTGGTCACATGATCCCTCCTAGGCTCCGCCCACCCCAGTCATTCGACCGACGGACAGGAGGAAATATATATAGGAGAAACCATATGATACCGTGGTGACTGTAGTTAGAGAAAATAATTCATCAGACCTGATTAAAAAACCAGGGCGGGCCGTGGACCGGACACACCGTTGGAGAAAGTAATTTATCAGGTAAGCATAAATTCTGTTTTCTCCAACATTGGTGTGTCCGGTACATGGCGTCATCCTTACTTGTGGGAACCAATACCAAAGCTTTAGGACACGGATGAAGGGAGGGAGCAAATCAGGTCACCTAAATGGAAGGCACCACGGCTTGCAAAACCTTTCTCCCAAAAATAGCCTCAGAAGAAGCAAAAGTATCAAATTTGTAAAATTTGGCAAAAGTGTGCAGTGAAGACCAAGTCGCTGCCTTACATATCTGGTCAACAGAAGCCTCGTTCTTGAAGGCCCATGTGGAAGCCACAGCCCTAGTGGAGTGAGCTGTGATTCTTTCAGGAGGCTGCCGTCCGGCAGTCTCATAAGCCAATCGGATAATGCTTTTAAGCCAAAAGGAAAGAGAGGTAGAAGTCACTTTTTGACCTCTCCTTTTACCAGAATAAACAACAAACAAGGAAGATGTTTGTCTGAAATCTTTAGTAGCCTCTAAATAGAATTTTAGAGCACGGACTACGTCCAAATTGTGTAACAAACGTTCCTTCTTTGAAACTGGATTCGGACACAAAGAAGTTACAACTATCTCCTGGTTAATATTTTTGTTGGAAACAACTTTCGGAAGAAAACCAGGCTTAGTACGCAAAACCACCTTATCTGCATGGAACACCAGATAGGGCGGAGAACACTGCAGAGCAGATAACTCTGAAACTCTTCTAGCAGAAGAAATTGCAACCAAAAACAAAACTTTCCAAGATAGTAACTTAATATCTACGGAATGTAAGGGTTCAAACGGAACCCCTTGAAGAACTGAAAGAACTAGATTTAGACTCCAGGGAGGAGTCAAAGGTCTGTAAACAGGCTTGATCCTAACCAGAGCCTGAACAAATGCTTGAACATCTGGCACGGCTGCCAGTCTTTTGTGAAGTAAAACAGATAAAGCAGAGATCTGTCCCTTTAGAGAACTTGCAGATAATCCTTTCTCCAAACCTTCTTGTAGAAAGGATAGAATCTTAGGAATTCTTATCTTGTTCCATGGGAATCCTTTAGATTCACACCAACAGATATATTTTTTCCATATTTTATGGTAAATTTTTCTAGTTACAGGCTTTCTAGCCTGAATCAGAGTATCTATTACAGAATCTGAAAACCCACGCTTTGATAAAATCAAGTGTTCAATCTCCAAGCCGTCAGTTGGAGGGAAACCAGATTTGGATGTTCGAATGGACCCTGAACAAGAAGGTCCTGTCTCAAAGGTAGCTTCCATGGTGGAGCCGATGACATATTCACCAGGTCTGCATACCAAGTCCTGCGTGGCCACGCAGGAGCTATCAAGATCACCGAGGCCCTCTCCTGATTGATCCTGGCTACCAGCCTGGGGATGAGAGGAAACGGTGGGAATACATAAGCTAGGTTGAAGGTCCAAGGTGCTACTAGTGCATCTACTAGAGTCGCCTTAGGATCCCTGGATCTGGACCCGTAGCAAGGAACCTTGAAGTTCTGACGAGACGCCATCAGATCCATGTCTGGAATGCCCCATAATCGAGTTATTTGGGCAAAGATTTCCGGATGGAGTTCCCATTCCCCCGGATGGAATGTCTGACGACTCAGAAAATCCGCTTCCCAATTTTCCACTCCTGGGATGTGGATCGCAGACAAGTGGCAGGAGTGATCCTGCGCCCATTGAATTATCTTGGTCACTTCTTTCATCGCCAGGGAACTCCTTATTCCCCCCTGATGATTGATATATGCAACGGTCGTCATGTTGTCTGACTGAAACCTTATGAATTTGGCCTTTGCTAGTTGAGGCCAAGCTCTGAGAGCATTGAATATCGCTCTCAGTTCCAGAATGTTTATCGGGAGACGAGACTCTTCCCGAGACCATAGACCCTGAGCTTTCAGGGATTCCCAGACCGCGCCCCAGCCCACTAGGCTGGCGTCGGTCGTGACAATGACCCACTCTGGTCTGCGGAAGCTCATTCCCTGTGACAGATTGTCCAGGATCAGCCACCAATGGAGTGAATCTCTGGTCTTTTGATCTACTTGAATCGTCGGAGACAAGTCTGTATAATCCCCATTCCACTGTCTGAGCATGCACAGTTGTAATGGTCTTAGATGAATTTGTGCAAAAGGAACTATGTCCATTGTTGCAACCATCAATCCTATTACTTCCATGCACTGCGCTATGGAAGGACGAGGAACAGAATGAAGTACTTGACAAGAGCTTAGAAGTTTTGATTTTCTGACCTCTGTCAGAAAAATCCTCATTTCTAAGGAATCTATTATTGTTCCCAAGAAGGGAACTCTTGTTGACGGGGACAGAGAACTTTTTTCTTTGTTCACCTTCCATCCGTGAGATCTGAGAAAGGCTAGGACGATGTCCGTATGAGCCTTTGCTTTTGACAGGGACGACGCTTGAATCAGGATGTCGTCCAAGTAAGGTACTACTGCAATGCCCCTTGGTCTTAGAACCGCTAGAAGGGACCCTAGTACCTTTGTGAAAATCCTTGGAGCAGTGGCTAATCCGAATGGAAGTGCCACAAACTGGTAATGCTTGTCCAGAAAAGCGAACCTTAGGAACTGATGATGTTCCTTGTGGATAGGAATATGTAGGTACGCATCCTTTAAATCCACGGTAGTCATAAATTGATTTTCCTGGATAGTAGGTAGGATCGTTCGAATAGTTTCCATTTTGAACGATGGTACCCTGAGAAATTTGTTTAGGATCTTTAGATCCAAAATTGGTCTGAATGTTCCCTCTTTTTTGGGAACTATGAACAGATTGGAATAAAATCCCATTCCTTGTTCTCTTATTGGAACTGGATGTATCACTCCCATCTTTAACAGGTCTTCTACACAATGTAAGAATGCCTGTCTCTTTATTTGGTTTGAAGATAATTGAGACCTGTGGAACCTTCCCCTTGGGGGTAGTTCCTTGAATTCCAGGAGATAACCTTGAGAAACTATTTCTAGCGCCCAAGGATCCTGAACATCTCTTGCCCAAGCCTGAGCAAAGAGAGAAAGTCTGCCCCCCACTAGATCCGGTCCCGGATCGGGGGCTATCCCTTCATGCTGTTTTGGTAGCAGTGGTAGGCTTCTTGGCCTGCTTACCCTTGTTCCAGCCTTGCATTGGTTTCCAGGCTGGTTTGAGTTGTGAAGTATTACCCTCTTGCTTAGAGGATACAGAATTAGAGGCTGGTCCGTTTCTGCGAAAGGGACGAAAATTAGGCTTATTTTTAGCCTTAAAAGACCTATCCTGTGGGAGGGCGTGGCCCTTTCCCCCAGTGATGTCTGAAATAATCTCTTTCAAATCAGGTCCAAATAATGTTTTACCTTTGAAAGGAATGTTAAGCAATTTTGTCTTGGAAGACACATCCGCTGACCAAGACTTTAGCCAAAGCGCTCTGCGCGCCACGATAGCAAACCCTGAATTTTTCGCCGCTAATCTAGCTAATTGCAAAGCGGCATCTAAAACAAAAGAGTTAGCCAATTTAAGTGCTTGAACTCTGTCCATAACCTCCTCATACGAAGATTCTTTACTGAGCGACTTTTCTAGTTCCTCGAACCAGAAACACGCTGCCGTAGTGACAGGAACAATGCATGAAATTGGTTGTAGAAGGTAACCTTGCTGTACAAAAATCTTTTTAAGCAAACCCTCTAATTTCTTATCCATAGGATCTTTGAAAGCACAACTATCTTCGATAGGAATAGTAGTGCGTTTGTTTAGAGTAGAAACCGCCCCCTCGACCTTGGGGACTGTCTGCCATAAGTCCTTTCTGGGGTCGACTATAGGAAATAATTTCTTAAATATAGGGGGGGGAACAAAAGGTATGCCGGGCCTTTCCCATTCTTTATTTACTATGTCCACCACCCGCTTGGGTATAGGAAAAGCGTCGGGGGGCACCGGAACCTCTAGGAACTTGTCCATCTTACATAATTTCTCTGGAATGACCAAATTGTCACAATCATCCAGAGTAGATAACACCTCCTTAAGCAGTGCGCGGAGATGCTCTAATTTAAATTTAAATGTCACAACATCAGGTTCAGCTTGATGAGAAATTTTTCCTGAATCTGAGATTTCTCCATCAGACAAAACCTCCCTCATGGCCCCTTGAGATTGGTGTGAGGGTATGTCAGAACAGTTATCATCAGCGTCCTCTTGCTCTTCAGTGTTTAAAACAGAGCAATCGCGCTTTCTCTGATAAGTAGGCATTTTGGATAAAAGATTTGCTATGGAGTTATCCATTACAGCCGTTAATTGTTGCATGGTAATAAGTATTGGCGCACTAGATGTACTAGGGGCCTCCTGTGTGGGCATAACTGGTGTAGACACAGTAGGGGATGATGTAGTATCATGTTTACTCCCCTCATTTGAGGAATCATCTTGGGCAATATCATTATCTGTGGCATTACTGTCCTTACTTTGTTTGGACACTATGGCACAATTATCACATAAATTTAAATGGGGAGACACATTGGCTTTCATACATATAGAACATAGCTTATCTGATGGTACAGACATGTTAAACAGGCTTAAACTTGTCAACAAAGCACAAAAAACGTTTTAAAATAAAACCGTTACTGTCACTTTAAATTTCAAACTGAAAACACTTTATTACTGAATATGTGAAAAAGTATGAAGGAATTGTTCAAAATTCACCAAAATTTCACCACAGTGTCTTAAAGCATTAAAAGTATTGCACACCAAATTTCAGAGCTTTAACCCTTAAATTAACGGAACCGTTTTCAAATTTAACCCCTATACAGTCCCAGCTATATGCTTTGCTGAGACCCAACCAAGCCCAGAGGGGAATACGATACCAAATGACGCCTTCTAGAAGCTTTTTTAGTGATTCTTAGATCCTCACACATGCATCTGCATGCCTTGCTCTCCAAAAACAACTGCGCAGTAATGGCGCGAAAATGAGGCTGAGTCTATAACTAGAAAGGCCCCCAGACTAAAAAAGGTGTCCAACACAGTGCCTGCCGTTTTTTAAACGTTCCCCAAGATTATAATGCCAATTATTAGCTACAATCTGCATAATATGCCCCAATAAAGCAATCGTTTTAGCCCATAAAAATGTCTACCAGTTTTTAAGCCCTTTTTTAAGCCCTTTATTCTTTTATATTTGACTAAGAAAATGGCTTACCGGTCCCCATGAGGGGAAATGACAGCCTTCCAGCATTACATGGTCTTGTTAGAAATATGGCTAGTCATACCTTAAGCAGAAAGGTCTGCTAACTGTTTCCCCCAACTGAAGTTACTTCATCTCAACAGTCCTGTGTGGAAACAGCAATCGATTTTAGTTACTGTCTGCTAAAATCATCTTCCTCTTACAAACAGAAATCTTCATCCTTTTCTGTTTCAGAGTAAATAGTACATACCAGCACTATTTTAAAATAACAAACACTTGATAGAAGAATAAAAACTACATTTAAACACCAAAAAACTCTTAACCATCTCCGTGGAGATGTTGCCTGTGCAACGGCAAAGAAAATGACTGGGGTGGGCGGAGCCTAGGAGGGATCATGTGACCAGCTTTGCCATTTCCTGTTGGGGAAGAGAATATCCCACAAGTAAGGATGACGCCGTGGACCGGACACACCAATGTTGGAGAAATCTTTTTTATCTTATAGTGTTGGTTATTAAATTTAGTCACAAATTTCGGTTCTTTATTGTATGTATCTATATTATTAGAACATGGTTTAGTCTTGGTGTTTATTAGATCCATTCTGTTAATTTTTTCAACTTTATTTAAAGTGCTTTTTAGTAAAAGTGGATTATATCCCTTTTCTAAAAACGTATTAGTTAAATTTCCGATTCTTTTTTAAAATCATTTATATCAATACAATTTATTTTTATTCTCTGGTACTGATCCAATGGAATATTATTTTTCCATTGTTTTAGGTGTCCACTTCTTGCCTTCATTAAACTGGTTCTATCAGTAGTTATTAATAAATTTGAAGGCACCTCATGGGAAAAAGAATATATATGGATAACCTACGATGTCTCCGCACGTTATACTAGTATACCACACTAACCGGGGACATCAGTAATTAGAGAGAACCTGAATAAAAGCAAGTTACCAAAAGATCTAATCACAGACTCTATGTTTTTAATCCTTACCCATAATTATTTCCTATTTGAAGGGATATATTACAAACAAATCCAAGGGAGAGCGATGGAGACGACATTTGCACCATCGTATGCGAAACTATTTATGTCCTATTTTGAAACAAATATGATATGGAGTAATAACCTGTTCAAAGGAAATATTTTTAAATATTATCGCTATATAGATGACATTATATTGATATGGGAGGGGCCTATTGATGAAATTAATCATTTTGTTACATATAAGAACTCGAATAAATGTAATTTAAAATTTACCCACGAGATATCCCCATCATCAATTTATTTTTTAGATTTAATTTTATACCAAGATTTAGTTACAAATAAAGTTGCGGTTAGAAATTACCGTGACTACTGATAGAAACGTTTATTGAATGCAAGAAGTGGACACCTAAAACAATGGAAAAATAATATTCCATTAAGTCAGTACCAGAGAATAAAAAGAAATTGTACTGATATAAATGATTTTAAAAAAGAATCGGAAATTTTAACTAATAAGTTTTTAGAAAAGGGATATAATCCACATTTACTAAAAGACACTTTAAATAAAGTTGAAAAAATGAACAGAATGGATCTAATAAACACCAAGACTAAACCGTGTTCTAATAATATAGATACATACAATAAAGGTCCGAAATTTGTGACTAAATTTAATAACCAACACTATAAGATAAAAAAGATTTTAACCAAGCATTGGAATGTTTTAAAATTAGATCCAGTGTTGGGAAAAATACTTGGTAATAAACAAGAGGTGATTTTTAGAAAAAATAAAGATATTAAAAACTATATAGCCCCTACTAAACTTCGCCAATCTTTGAATGAAAGTCAACTATCTAATTGGTGTGGTGCAAATGTAGTCCTGTTTCCATGTAAACAAAAAGACTGTTATGTGCCCCTGAATTTCATTGAATAATACTCAGTTATTAAATTTTGATGGTAGTAAAAAATATAATTGCAAGAGCAGATGCTCATGCCATACTACAGATGTAGTGTACCAACTGTCCTGTAAATGTGGAATGATTTATGTTGGACAAACTAAACGCAAGATAAAATACAGATTAAGAGAGCACATTAATAACATCATAAGTGGATTTGATAATACGTTCTTTTTCCCTAAATACTTAATAAACAATGTTAAATTCCAGAACTGGCTTAAGAATAAGTGGGGGGAATTCTATAAATTTAATTCATCATATTTGGGGAAAATTGAAATATTTTGGGAATCAGCCAAAGCTGTGTTACGGGGGGATATTAAAGCGTATCTTTGTTTGCTTAAAAAAAAAAACAGATACAAAGAAACCCAATTATCTAACAATGTTAAAAATACTTATAATGCTTATGTAGCCAGTCGAACACAAGTACTAGGGCAGAAATATATTGATGCCAAATCAGCCCGAGATGTTTTTTTAAAACAAAAAACAACGCAAGAGGATATTAAACAGAGGGTACTTTATGGAGGTCACACAGGTAGATCTGCAAAATATTTAGCAAAGATTACTAAGATTACAAATAAGCATACTATTACTGCGATAAAGAATGGCACAGATAGATTTACAAATAATGTAGATATTGAGGAGACTTTTTTTAAGTTTTTCCAAGATTTATATAAAGCAGATAAGTTAACACCAGACAAGAGAGAACTATTTTGGGATCAAATTACATTACCTAAACTTTCACCCGCCATTATACAACAATTAAACTCCCCTATATCTTTAGAAGAGGTTGTAGATGGAATACAGTCGGCTAAACTGAATAAGACCCCAGGACCCAATTTTCTTCCTGCAGAGTTTTATAGAATCCTGCAGGACCAGATTGCCCCTACAATACATAAATTATTTAATTTTTACTATTCTTCTAATACTAAATGCTCATCCTATTTTACAGCTTCTAACATCTCATTAATTCTTAAGAAAAACAAAGACCCTGAACTGCCGAGTTCATACAGGCCAATTTCACTTCTAAACTGTGATTACAAACTCTTAACTGCTATACTAGCTAATAGACTTAAACCGCATCTTAATCAAATAATCCACGAAAACCAAACGGGATTTATGACTGGTAGAAATCCAGTTAAAAATATACGCAAGTTGATGTTAACATTAGATTTTTTTTGGAATAAGTTCAAACACCTTAAAAAAAAAAGTACAACAGACCTAGCTATATTAACATTAGATGCGGAGAAAGCATTCGATTATATCAGTTGGGAACATCTTTTTTTTACTTTGGAGCAATTTGGTTTTGCAGGTCAGTTCGCTGACTGTATTAGATCGATATATAGTAAACCAGTATCTTCAATTATTGTCAATGGTTCATTAACTGAGTGTTTCAGCTTACAGAGAGGAATTAGACAAGGCTGTCCAATCTCCCCGCTCCTTTTTAATCTTGCGATAGAACCCCTTGCGATCTTTCTACGTCAGAATTTAGGTGGTATAATGGTAGGTCGTGAGAAATTTGTATTATCACTTTATGCGGACGACTTACTTTTGTATCTTAGTAATCTCAGTGTGAGTCTCCCAAAATTATTATTAGATATTAAATTGTTTGGTATAATCTCAGGATATAGGATTAATCTCTCTAAGTCGGAACTTCTATGGATCAACAAATTACCTGGGAATAAGATTAGTCATCCGTTTAGAGAGACAGCGCAAATTACATATTTAGGCATAACTTTAGGTAATAATCCACAAGACTGGTATAAATTAAATTTTCCAGAAGTATTCAAATTTTGTAAAAAAAAACTCGAAGATTGGGCACATTTACCTATCTCTCTAACAGCTAGGGCAATGTTAGTCAAAACCATTTTATTCCCTAAAATTTTGTATCTACTCCAAAATATTCCAGTATTTTTATATCAATCTGATATTCGATTATTTAATGGTTTATGTTCACGGTTTATCTGGAAAGGTACTAAGCCACGCATTGCATTAAAGCGACTAATGAATCCTAGATTAGCGGCAGGTCTAGCATTTCCTAATCTTAAGCATTACAATTTAGTAACATAAATAAAAATAGCGTTAGACTGGATCACGGAAAAGGAATATATTTCCTTTTTGCAATGCGAATCTAACTTAATAGCTCCCTTTAGCCTCAAAGCAATTTTACACTGCCCATTAACTCAGTTACCATCGGTGGTCTGTAATTTAGTAACTATTAAAAATGTAATTAGGGCTTGGCAAGATTATTGTTTAAAATGTCATATACTCCCTTATGTTTCTGAGTTTCTCCCAATCAGGGGTAACCCCAAGTTTATTCCTGGCTACTCTAACATTATTTTTATAGAATGGGAAAATAAAGGCTTAAAATGGATTAGCCAATTTATTAGATCAGATTCTTATGTGGAATCCTTTACCGATATTTGTATTAAATTCGGTCTTACAAGGAGAGATTTCTACGCATATTTACAGATACGCCATTATATTGATGAACTGAAACAAACATACAGCTTAAACTGGTCCCTAGGGGATCTTACCCCTAGAATTAAATTATATCAAAATGGCATATATACCATCTCCCCATTGTATACTATGCTGAACGCCCTTTCTACAAATGCACAACTAGAATTTCTTCAAATTAAATGGCAATTGTACTTTCCAAATATTACAATACAAGATATATCTGATAGTTTTAAAATTACTGAAAATTCATGGGTTATGACATCTTGGCGGGAGACACATTTAAAATTATTATTCAACGTATATATTACACCAGAAAAAATGTCTAAGTGGTATAAGATTAAGCACCTGTGTACAAGGTGCAGTAGCAGTAATGCTAATATCTTTCATTGCTTTTGGTCTTGCCCAAAAATTGCCCAATTTTGGGCGAAAATTGACTATTGGATAAATATGGTACTTAATTTAAATTTCAAGATAACCTCATTGAATGTGTTTTTTCTGCTTAAATACTCGGAGTACCGCTTAAATCATAATTTAATCAATACTATGGTTTTTATTGCTCGCAATCTTATCTTAAGATCATGGAAGTCCCATAAAACCCCTAGTTTTGCACAATTTAAAAAAATAGTAATAGCCCAAATTACAATAGAACAGATGCAGATCCTTAATATAAAGAACGATCAATTAGAAAATTATTTTAAAAAATGGTTAGTGGTTATTAAAACTATGCCAATTCAAGCCCAAACACAATTAGTTAAGCCGCTGATAAATTCAGAGTTTGTTCAAATGAACATATATGTTGGATATTTCCCCAGTAACTGGCTTGATTAAAATTAAAATATGATCTTAGGTAATAGCATTACTCCCTTAGGTTACGTTATACCCTTGAGATAGATAGCAGATAGTAGGATTCGCCCTCTCTCCCCTTCCTCTCTCCCTTTTTTTTTTTTTTTTTTTGCTTTTTGTTTTGTCTTGTCTTGTTTTGTATTATCTTGTTTTTCTTTGCTTATCATTTTTTAGGATTATATATAAAATACCAGCATTGAGCACATATTATATTGAAGGTACTACAAAACTATTTATTAGTTGTTTAAACTATGGATAATTCTCCTTCTTGTTTTTGTATTAGGATAATGGGCCCTGTGTGGCATTATATTATCCTATTATGTTTCTGTTGTTCTGTACCAAATGTTGGTTTACAATAAAACAAATATTTAAAAAAAAAAAAAAATAACATCATAAGTGGATTTGATAATCATAGTGTATCTTATCATTTTAAACTATTCCATAATAAAAAAACCCTCAGGATCTTACTGTTAGCATCATTGAATGGGTGGCACCCAATAAATGGGATACAAATAGATTGTTGAGGTAAAGACAAAGGGAAACCTTTTGGATCAAGACTTTAGATTGTCTAGATCCTAAAGGGTTAAATATCGAACTTGATATTTTAGATTTTCTATAAATATAACAATGCATTTGGGTATATCTTTTTATCTTTTAAAACAGTGTTTTTAGTGTGGATATATATATTTAAATGGATTAATTAATTTTATATATATTTTTATTTACTGGTATATACATATATTTTTTATAAAGTATTGTATGATTTTAATTATTTTAATAGGGCAAAACAAATAGAAGCATTAACTTTTTCATTGTGTAAATATATCTATTTTGGGGTATACTTTGCTTATCCATTTGGGGACCCAGTGTGTTTTTATCTAAGTATATTAATATGTATTAGGGATAGGCATTATATACACACTGTGTTTATATGTTTACAAGATGTATTTATCAATTTTATGCATGTATACATTCTGAATGTATGTCCGGATTCAATAATGTAATTTAGGTATCATACAAACAATGCTAAATTTACATAAATATTTGAGCATTTATATACTACTACTATCCTATTGGTTTAGAATTAAAGTGGTTATGTTCATTTTTCCTTTATCTATAGGCCTGACATCGAACAGAATCTAGTTCTTGAGAAAGTCCCTCTGACTAGGGACGAAACGGATAGAACATTTTGTTGTAAAACTGACCCTATGAGGCTTCCGTAGGACCTCTGGTATTACGTTGTATATGTGTATCTGTAGGAGGAATCCTGACGCGGAAGAGCCGAGGGCCTTTACTCACATTTCCCTAACTGGTTAGTACTTTATACCTGTAATATATCAAGTGAACGGAAAGTTTGTACGACTACAGGACTGTACTTTTTATCAAGCCCGGCATCGTTGGGGGACGTATAAAGATGTGCATTTTAAAACATAAATAAAACTGTTATTTCTACACTTGAATTGTGCGTCCGCTTCTCTTCTCTTTCAACTTTTAAACTGTGAGAACCTAAAGAGACGTTAGTGTTAGGTTTGGAACCGCTCTTTGCCGCCAGGATCAAGATAGAAGATGATGTCAGGATGAAGATAGAAGATGCCGCCTGGATGAAGACTTCTCACTTGCCTGGATGAAGATTGTTCAAGCGGGACTTCAAAAACTGTAAGGGGATCGTCAGAGGTTAGTGTTAGGTTTTTTAAAGGTTTATTTGGGTGGATTATTTTTTTTAGATTAGGGTTTGGGCAGCAAAAGAGCTAAATGCCTTTTTCAGGACAATGCCCATCCAAATGCCCTTTTCAGGGCAATGGGTAGATTATGTTTTTTAGATAGTTTTTTTTATGTTATGAGTTGGGGGGGTGGGGGTTTGTAATGTTAGTTGGACTTTGTATTTTTTTTTTTATAAACAGAGCTGATTTCATTAGGGCAATGCCCTACAAAAGGCCCTTTTAAGGGTCATTTGTAGTTTATTCTAGATTATTTTTTTTTATTTTGGGGTATTTTTTTTAAATGGGTATTATAATAGGAATAATTTTTTTATTTTTGATAATTTGTTTCTTATTTTGTGTAAAGTTTTTTTTCCGTTTTGGAGTGGGTTTTTATTTTTAGATTAGGGCTTGGGCAGCAAAAGAGCTAAATGCCATTTTAAGGGCAATGCCCATACAAATGCCCTTTTCAGGGCAAGGGGTAGATTAGGTTTTACTTTATTTTTATTTTGTGGGTTTGGGGGTTGGGGGTTTGTCCACTGTTAGGGTTGTTTGTTTTGTTTTGTAGCAAGAGAGCTGTTAACTTAAGGGCAATGCCCTACAAAGGCCCTTTTAAGGGCCCTTGGTAGTTTATTATAGATTAGGGTTTTTTGAATTTTGGGGTGTTTTTTATTTTTAAAGGGTATTAGAATAGGAATATTTTTTATTGTTTTAGATAATTTCGTCTGTTATATTTTTCTAATGGTAGTTTTTTTATTTTTTGTAATTTTAGTGTTTTTTATTTTTTATAATGGTAGATTTTTTTATTTTGTAATGGTATGTTTGAGTGTAAGGCAGCTTAGGCTTTTTTTCTCAGGTAAGTTTGTATTTATTTTAACTATGTAGTTAGTAAATAGTTAATACCTAGTCTACCTAGTTAAAATACATGCAAACTTACCTGTGAAATAAAAATAAAACCTAAGCTAGTTACAATATATCTATTAGTTTTATTGTAGCTAGCTTAGGTTTTTTGCACAGGTAAGTTACTTTGTATTTAGATTTAACTAGGTATTATTAGTTAATAATTGTAACTTTAATTTAGTTATATTTTAAATATGTTAAAGTTAGGGGGTGTTAGGTTTAGGGGTTAATATAATTAAGTTACTTTGTATTTAGATTTAAATAGGTATTATTAGTTAATAATTGTAATTTTAATTTAGTTATATTTTAATTATGTTGAAGTTAAGGGTGGTTAGGTTTAGGGTTAGGGTTAGGTTTAAAGTTAGGGGGTGTTAGGTTTAAGGGTTCATATAGGTAAATTACTTTGTATTTAAATTTAAATAGGTATTATTAGTTAATAATTGTAACTTTAATTTATTTCTATTTTAACTATGTTAAAGTTCGGGGGTGTTAGGTTTAGTGTTAGGTTTAGGGTTAGGTTTAGGGTTAGGGGGTGTTAGGTTTAGGGGTTAATATAGGTAATTTACTTTGTATTTAGATTTAAATAGTTATTATTAGTTAATAATTGTAACTTTAATTTAGTTATATTTTAATTATGTTAAAGATAGGGGGTGTTAGGTTTAGGGTTAGGGTGTGTTAGGTTTGGGGGTTAATATAGTTTAATATAGGTTGGTGTGATCTGGGGGCTGGCGGTTTAGTGGTTAATATGTTTAGATAGTATTGGCGATGTTTGTGAACAGCGGTTTCGGGGTCAATAGATTTAGTTAGTGTCGGTGATGTTTTGGAATGGCGATTTAGGGGTTAATAGGTGGTTTAATTTAGGTTGGTGAGATCTGGGGGCCGGCGGTTTAGTGGTTATTATGTTTAGATAGTATTGCTGATGTTTGTGAACAGCGATTTCGGGGTTAATAGATTTTGCCAGTGTCGGTGATGTTTTGGAATGGTGATTTAGGGGTTAATAGGTTTAGTTAGTGTTGACGATGTGGGGGGGTGTGGTTTAGAGTTTTATAGGTTTAATTTGTGTCGGCGATGTGGTGGGGTGCGGTTTAGAGGTTAATAGGTTTAGTTTGTGCCGGAGATGTTTCGGAACGGTGGTTTAGGGGTTAATAGGTTTAGCTTGTGTCGGCAATGTGGGGTGTGCGGTTTATGGGTTAATAGGTTTAGTTTGTGTCTGCGATGTTTTGGAAGAGCGGTTTAGGGGTTAATAGGTTTAGTTAGTGTCGGCGATGTGTGGGGGTGTGGTTTAGGGGTTAATAGGTTCAGTTTGTGTTGGCGATGTGTGTGGGGGTGCGGTTTAGGGTTTAATAGGTTCAGTAAGTTTCTGCAATGTCAGGGAACGATGGTTTAGGGGTTATACCTTTAATATAGATTTAGAGTTAGTGTCAGGGAACTGCGGTTTAGGAAGGAACAATGAAAAATGCTGAATATGAATAATGTATCCGAAAATTCGGAAACATATTTATTCATTTTCTGAATTTTTTAGAATTTTTCAGAATTTTTCCGGATGTGCCGGTTTGGCAATTCGGATGCATCCGAATCGCCGAATCGGCCAAAATTCGTCCGAATTCTAAATTCGTCCGAAACGAAACAAACATGTCTTCTAAGCCCAAGCAATATAGATATTGTCAATTCACAACTGTACTTAATATTTTAAATGTAATGCACATTACAGTCTTTCGCCTTACCAATTCCCTTAATTTTATATTACTCCTTTAGGCCTTGATGATCAATACATCATCAGACACACGAGAAATAACCTTTTTGGCTTTGGTCTCACAATCTGTGGGTCTGGCAATATATTCAAACAAAGTGGGCTGACCCTCTCTGTTCCAACAAATGGCGATGTTCCCCCATTGGAAATAATATGGATTGCAGATTAAGCAAAAGTCCACTAATATCGACAGTTATCTGCAATCTCAGGGGTTGCTATATTTAATGTATGTAGACTGTGCATTCGTGTAAACAAAAAAAACGGACACATTATTATAAATGTATCAGTGAGAACTGATAATATTGTGAACGGTGTTCTGTATTAATAACACGTTTACTACAGGGTGGTCACAATATTATTATAAGTTTAACACTTTCAGAACATTGAGAAGTTATATCAGCAATACATACATAAAACTGAAAAGTTGGAGCTACTGTTTTCTAGAGATGTACACAGGAAAAAAAATGTTTGTTTCGTCCGAAATGTTCTTTTCGGAAAATTTAAAATGTTAGTTTTAGTTCATTTTCATTCATGGTCATATTCATTTCAAATTATTTTTAATTTTTATTTTTGTTTCAATGTAATGTAATTCTTAAACGTATTCTTATATTTATACATCTATTATTTTTTTTTACTCTTGCAGTGTCCGCAACACCATGGTATTGCATCAACTAACAACCATTTAACTCACCACACACACACTCTCATTCCTACTTGCCCACTTTAATTTTAAAAATGTATTAATCCTTTTGTTGCATGGCTAAGCAACTGCCAGCTTTGCACTTAGTATATACGTTTTATTGTACCTTTTCATAGATATTAACCAGAAATTCACTGAGTTGGTTTGTTCTGAAGATGCCCTCAGTTTTTTTTTTATATAGTTATGCTATTTTTCAAAAGTTTCTGCCTGTAGTAAACATTTATTTGTAATAAAAAAAAATGCAGAAAAACCATCCTGCCAAAAAGGGCCCTGCGCCCTCAAAGTGTGGCCGTAAACCCTTTTCTTCTCCAGCTACCATAGGAGCCGCAAGAACATTAGTGGCAGCCTCCACTACAGACACAGCCATGACAGCACATGCAATGGTGCAACCCTCTGCCACCACCAGCACTACTGTAAGAGTGTCAGAGGCGGGTTTAGTGTTGTTCACTGGCTTGGACCTTTGTTAAACCTCAGCCACTAGCTGAGAAAACTAGTGGAAAACTAGCAGTTTGTTTCAGTTGTTTGGGCCATGACCCTCGGCCAGTGTAACATTACAATTATATGTGATTGACCCACTTAAAAAATGTAGCAATGCAAGTACCACCAGCATTGATACTGTGACAAAACCACTGGATGTGTCCATAGCCTCCCCTAGTTCTCCCACCGATTTGAGCCTTTGAGCTCTCTGCAATAAGTTAAAAATTGACCTTTCACTTACCTCCTTCCCCCTGAGAATGCTGGTTGGCTAGAAAATGTCACAGGTTTCCACTAACAGGCTAAAATAAACTGTCAATCTATTCTACTGCTCCTTCCTGGATTGCACTCATTGGATAATGCCTGCTTGCATCATAAAAACAGCATACACCAACCGAAAATGAAAAAGAAAAATTTAAAAAATAATAAAGCGCTTTCATTTTGTTTTTCGTTTTTTTTTTTTTTAATTTTCGGTCATTTTAGTTTTCTGTAAAGCAAAAAAAAAATACATTTTCATTATTTTCTTTGATTCTTCTGCAAACAAATGCACACTAGTCTACTGTCTTCTATGAAATCATAATATCACAAACATAAAATCTTCTTCTTACAAAAAGAAATAAGCACTCCAAAAAGCAAAATGCTCGATTTTTAAAAACTATACAATAATTAAAATACATATTATAGCATTATATAATAAAATACAGATAAATAAAACAATGTATATACATGTATAATATACCTACAATCCCCCAGATGGTAGGTGTATTATTGATGGCCTAGTTTCACTAGTGCATTGTAACAAAAGGGGTTAAGTTTTGGTTGACACATGTAAATTGTGGGATCATTTACTTTACACCTTCAATGTATGTGGTGATGCTGCTTTGAGAATATCACCAGTATCAGAAAAGCATCTCCACCCACAGAGATGAATAGTGAAACGTTTCTTGGTGAGACTGCCTTCAAACACTGATTTCAGCCCTTTGGAAAATTTCACAGGTAATCTTGATCCTGTAACAGAAATCTCTTGAATATATCGCCACTTTGATGATGCTTCAACCATCATGGCCTTAGTGATATAAAATATAGATATTTTTCATATATATATATATATATATATATATATATATATATATATATATATATATATATATAACAAAAAAGAAAAGATAAAGTAAACCTTGTCCAGCAACTTCATATTAAGCCTTAATTTAAAAATGGGTATCAGAACCACCAAGTTCTCAATTACACACAATCACGGATGCTTGATGAATAATACAGTAATTTATTGCTAAGTTATACAATGTGCAATAAAACAAACAAAAGAAACCCACACAATTAATGGTCTAAGATTATAGCATATGCAATTCATTAATTACCCAAAAGTACATTCAAGGATCCCCAAAAAATTTAATTTGCCAGCAAGTCAAAGAAATATATGGAATATATCCAAAGTATAGGTCCTTGAAACTGGACTGCAGCTGCTAATGCAAATGCCAAACTGGCTGGTTCCTCCTAATATAAACCTATTATTCATCAAGCATCCGGTTGTGTGTCATTGAGAACTTGGTGGTTCTTATACCCATTTTTAAATTAAGGCATAGAGGCCAATTTATCAAAGGTCTTGCGGACCTGATTCGACAGTGCGAATCAGGTTCGCAAGACCTTGCTGAATGCGGAGAGCAATACGCTCTCCGTATTCAGCATTGCACCAGCAGCTCACAAGAGCTGCTGGTGAAATGCAGTGCCCTGCAGACTCACGGCCAACATTGAAATACTGTGGGTCCTTGACCATAGCCATTACATCCAGAGCTAGCTGATACAAATAACATAATTTATGTAAGAACTTACCTGATAAATTCATTTCTTTCATATTAGCAAGAGTCCATGAGCTAGTGACGTATGGGATATACATTCCTACCAGGAGGGGCAAAGTTTCCCAAACCTTAAAATGCCTATAAATACACCCCTCACCACACCCACAATTCAGTTTAACGAATAGCCAAGAAGTGGGGTGATAAGAAAAAAGTGCGAAAGCATATAAAATAAGGAATTGGAATATTTGTGCTTTATACAAAAAAATCATAACCACCACAAAAAAGGGCGGGCCTCATGGACTCTTGCTAATATGAAAGAAATGAATTTATCAGGTAAGTTCTTACATAAATTATGTTTTCTTTCATGTAATTAGCAAGAGTCCATGAGCTAGTGACGTATGGGATAATGACTACCCAAGATGTGGATCTTTCCACACAAGAGTCACTAGAGAGGGAGGGATAAAATAAAGACAGCCAATTCCTGCTGAAAATAATCCACACCCAAAATAAAGTTTAATGAAAAACATAAGCAGAAGATTCAAACTGAAACCGCTGCCTGAAGTACTTTTCTACCAAAAACTGCTTCAGAAGAAGAAAACACAACAAAATGGTAGAATTTGGTAAAAGTATGCAAAGAGGACCAAGTTGCCGCTTTGCAAATCTGATCAACCGAAGCTTCATTCCTAAACGCCTAGGAAGTAGAAACTGACCTAGTAGAATGAGCTGTAATCCTATGAGGCGGAGTCTTACCCTACTCAACATAGGCAAGATGAATTAAAGATTTCACCAAGATGCCAAAGAAATGGCAGAAGTTTTCTGGCCTTTCTAAAACCGGAAAAGATAACAAATAAACTAGAAGTCTTTCGGAAAGACTTAGTAGCTTCAACATAATATTTCAAAGCTCTAATAACATCCAAAGAATGCAACGATTTCTCCTTAGAATTCTTAGGATTAAGACATAATGAAGGAACCACAATGTCTCTACTAATGTTGTTGGAATTCACAACTTAGGTAAAAATTCAAAAGAAGTTCGCAACACCGCCTTATCCTGATGAAAAATCAGAAAAGGAGACTCACAAGAAAGAGCAGATAATTCAGAAACTCTTCTGGCAGAAGAGATGGCCAAAAGGAACAAAACTTTCCAAGAAAGTAATTTAATATCCAATGAATGCATAGGTTCAAATGGAGGAGCTTGAAGAGCCCCCAGAACCAAATTCAAACTCCAAGGAGGAGAAATTGACTTAATGACAGGCTTTATACGAACCAAAGCTTGTACAAAACAATGAATATCAGGAAGAATAGCAATCTTTCTGTGAAAAAGAACAGAAAGAGCAGAGATTTGACCTTTCAAGGAACTTGCGGACAAACCCTATCTAAACCATCCTGAAGAAACTGTAATATTCTCGGTATTCTAAAAGAATGCCAAGAAAAATGATGAGAAAGACACCAAGAAATATAAGTCTTCCAGACTCTATAATATATCTCTCTGGATACAGATTTACGAGCCTGTAACATAGTATTAATCACAGAGTCAGAGAAACCTCTTTGACCAAGAATCAAGCGTTCAATCTCCATACCTTTAAATTTAAGGATTTCAGATCCTGATGGAAAAAAGGACCTTGAGACAAAAGGTCTGGTCTTAACGGAAGAGTCCACGGTTGGCAAGAGGCCATCCGGACAAGATCCACATACCAAAACCTGTGAGGCCATGCCGGAGCTACCAGCAGAACAAACGAGCATTCCTTCAGAATCTTGGAGATTACTCTTGGAAGAAGAACTAGAGGCGGAAAGATATAGGCAGGATGATACTTCCAAGGAAGTGATAATGCATCCACTGCCTCCGCCTGAGGATCCCGGGATCTGGACAGATACCTGGGAAGTTTCTTGTTTAGATGAGAAGCCATCAGATCTATTTCTGGAAGTTCCCACATTTGAACAATCTGAAGAAATACCTCTGGGTGAAGAGACCATTCGCCCGGATGCAACGTTTGGCGACTGAGATAATCCGCTTTCCAATTGTCCATACCTGGGATATGAACCGCAGAGATTAGACAGGAGCTGGATTCCGCCCAAACCAAAATTCGAGATACTTCTTTCATAGCCAGAGGACTGTGAGTCCCTCCTTGATGATTGATGTATGCCACAGTTGTGACATTGTCTATCTGAAAACAAATGAACAACTCTCTCTTCAGAAGAGGCCAAGACTGAAGAGCTCTGAAAATTGCACGGAGTTCCAAAATATTGATCGGAAATCTCACCTCCTGAGATTCCCAAACCCCTTGTGCCGTCAGATACCCCCACACAGCTCCCCAACCTGTAAGACTTGCATCTGTTGAGATTATAGTCCAGGTCGGAAGAACAAAGAAGCCCCCTGAACTAAACGATGGTGATCTGTCCACCATGTCAGAGAGTGTTGTAAAATCGGTTTAAAGATATTAAATGAGATATATTTGAGTAATCCCTGCACCATTGGTTCAGCATACAGAGCTGAAGAGGTCGCATGTGAAAACGAGCAAAGGAGATCGCATCTGATGCGGCAGTCCTAAGACCCAACATTTCCATGCATAAGGCTACCAAAGGGAATGAATGTGACTGAAGGTTTTGACAAGCTGATATCAATGTTAAACTTCTCTTGTCTGACAAGGACAGAGTCATAGACACTGAATTTATCTAGAAACCTAAAAAGGTTACCCTTGTCTGAGGAATCAATGAACTGATTGGTAAATTGATCCTCCAACCATGAACTTGAAGAAACAACACAAGTCGATTCGTATGAGATTCTTCGAAAATGAGAAGACTGAGCAAGTACCAAGATATCGTCCAAATAAGGAAATACCAAAACCCTATCCTCTGATTACAGAAAGAAGGGCACCGAGAACCTTTGAAAAAAATTCTTGGAACTGAGGCTAGGCCAAATGGTAGAGCCACAAAACTGGTAATGCTTGTCTAAAAAGAGAATCTCAGACACTAAAAGTGATCTGGATGAATCGGAATATGCAGATACACATCCTGTAAAACTATTGTAGACATATAATGCCCTTGCTAAACAAAAGGCAGGATAGTCCTACAGTAACCATCTTGAATGTTGGTATCCTAACATAACAATTCAATAATGATGGATCCGGAACTGGTCTGAAGGAATTGACCTTCTTTGGTACAATGAAGAGATAAAATAAAACCCCAGCCCCTGTTCCAGAACTGGAACTGGCATAAATACTCCAGCCAACTCTAGATCTGAAACACATTTCAGAAATGCTGAGCCTTTGCTGTGTTAACTGGGACACGGGAAAGAAAAAGAATCTCTTAGCAGGAGGCCTTAACTTGAAGCCAATTCTGTACCTTTCTGAAACAATGTTTCTGAAACCAGAGATTAAGAACGGAATTGATCCAAATTTCTTTGAAGAAAACGTAATCTGCCCCATACCAGCTGAGCTGGAATAAGGGCCGCACCTTCATAGGAACTTAGGAGCTGGCTATAGGTTTCTATAAGGCTTGGATATATTCCAAACTGGAAATAGTTTCCAAACTGATACCGCTCCTGAGGATGAAGGATCAGGCTTTTGTTCCTTGTGAGGAAAGGAACGAAAATGATTATTTACCCTGGAAAGAAAGGGAAAGCAAAGTTGACTTAGAAGACATGTCAGCATTCCAAGTTTAATCCATAAAGCTTTTCTAGCTAAAATAGCTAGAGACATATACCTGACATCAACTCTAATGATATCCAAAGATGGTATCACCAATAAAATTATTAGCATGTTATAGAATAATAATAATGCTATAAAATTATGATCTGTTACTTGTTGCGCTAAAGCTTCTAACCAAAAAGTTGAAGCTGCAGCAACATCCGCTAAAAATATAGCAGGTCTAAGAAGATTACCTGAACATAAGTAAGCTTTTCTTAGAAAGGATTCAATTTTCCTATCTAAAGGATCCTTAAATGAAGTACTATCTGCCGTAGGAATAGTAGTACATTAGCAGGAGTAGAGACAGCCCCATAACCTTAGGGATTTTTGTCCCAAAAAACTCTAATCTGTCAGATGGCACAGGATATAATTTGCTTAAACGTCTAGAAGGAGTAAATAAATTACCCAAATTATTCCATTCCCTGGAAATTACTTCAGAAATAGCATCAGGGAGATAAAACACTTCTGGAATAACTACAGGAGATTTAAAAACCTTAATTAAACGTTTACATTTAGTATCAAGAGGACCAGAATCCTCTATTTCTAATGCAAATAACACTTCTTAAAGTAAAGAACGAATAAATTCCATCTTGAACAAATACAAAGATTTATCAGCATCAACCTCTGAGACAGAAACCTCTGAACCAGAAGAACCATTATCAGTATCAGAAAGATGATGTTCATTTAAAAATTCATCTGAAAAAAGAGAAGTTTTAAAAGACTTTTATGTATACTAGAAGGAGAAATAACAGACATAGCCTTCTTAATGGATTTAAAAAATAAAATCTCTTATGTTATCAGGAACACTCTTAAAATTAGATGTTGACGGAACAGCAACAGGTAATGTAACAGTACTAAAGGAAATTTTATCTGCATTAAAAAGTTTGACATGACATGCAATACAAATAACAGCTGGAGAAACAGATACCAAAAGTTTATAGCAGATACACTTAGCTTGATAGCTCCAGCATTGTGCAGTGATTTTTCCTGAAGTATCTTCTGACTCAGTTGCAACGTGGAACATCTTGCAATATGTAAAAGAAAAAAACAACATATAAAGCAAAATTGATCAAATTCCTTAAATGACAGTTTCAGGAATGGGAAAACCAGAAGCAATAAAAAATGAGACTTAAATAATGTGGAGACAAAAGTGACGCCCATATTTTTTCGCGCCAAAAAAGACGCCCACATTATTTGGTGCCTAAATGCTTTTTGGCGCCAAAAATGACGCCACATCCGGAACGCCGACATTTTTGGCGCAAAATAACGTCAAAGAATGACGCAACTTCCGGCGACACGTATGACGCCGGAAACGGAAATAGAATTTTTGCGCCAAAAAAGTCCGCGCCAAGAATGACGCAATAAAATGAAGCATTTTCAGCCCCCGCGAGCCTAACAGCCCACAGGGAAAAAGTCAAATTTTAAGGTAAAAAATGTTAAATTAAAATGCATTATCCCAAATATGAAACTGACTGTCTGAAAAATAAGGAAAGTTGAACATTCTGAGTCAAGGCAAATAAATGTTTGAATACATATATTTAGAACTTTATAAACAAAGTGCCCAACCATAGCTAGGAGTGTCACAGAAAATAAGACTTACTTACCCCAGGACACTCATCTACATATAGCAGATAGCCAAACCAGTACTGAAACGAGAATCAGCAGAGGTAATGGTATATATAAGAGTATATCGTCGATCTGAAAAGGGAGGTAAGAGATGAATCTCTACGACCGATAACAGAGAACCTATGAAATAGACCCCTTAGAAGGAGATCACTGCATTCAAATAGGCAATACTCTCCTCACATCCCTCTGACATTCACTGCACGCTGAGAGGAAAACCGGGCTCCAACTTGCTGCGGAGCGCATATCAACGTAGAATCTAGCACAAACTTACTTCACCACCTCCATCGGAGGCAAAGTTTGTAAAACTGAATTGTGGGTGTGGTGAGGGGTGTATTTATAGGCATTTTAAGGTTTGGGAAACTTTGCCCCTCCTGGTAGGAATGTATATCCCATACGTCACTAGCTCATGGACTCTTGCTAATTACATGAAAGAAATTGTTAATATAAAATATATATACATATACACACTCATACATACAAATATACATATAAATATAAATATATATATATATATATATATATATATATTGCATACAGAAGAGAGAAGCGCTCTCTCTTCTGTATGCAAATTAATTATGACCCTAGGGAAGTCTCCCTATGGGTGTTAGGGGCAAACAGATATGGTCTCCTTGGCCAGTGCTTGCTTAGAGGAATGTGGCTGCACCTCACCGATGAGGCCCAATAGGCCGAAACGATCGTCTGGGGTTGTCATGTTCCTTGTTCAGAGGAGAATTGCCTGGTATTTCGGAGCTGGACTGACCTTAACTGGCAGGATCAGACTGATATGCTTCAGGATAGTTTTCCAATGTGAAAGGCACACTGGTTTAAAAGAGGCTGCTCCAGGTGGTAAATCGCCAGAGAACTAGCTGATGAGCTGTTGTTCGTTCCTGTTAGAGCGCTTCTCTCTTCTGTATGCATATATATATATATATATATATATATATATATATATATATATAGTCAGCTGGAGAGCACTCTCACTTCTCAGGTCACTCTGCCAGGGTGCATGCAGGGGTTGAATTATATTGATGAACAGAGGCAGCACTCACTGGTCTTTTTTAAAAAGTGTAGTTTATTTTATGACGTTTCGGGGACCGTATCCCTTTCCTCAGACGTCTGAGGAAGGGGATACGGTCCCAGAAACGTCACAAAATAAACTACAATTTTTAAAAAAGACCAGTGAGTGCTGCCTCTGTTCATCAATATATATATATATATATATATATATATATATATATATATATATACTGTATATATACATTTACACTCACCGGCCACTTTATTAGGTACACCGGTTCAATTGCTTGGTAACACAATTTGCTAATCACTCACCCAATCACATGGCAGCAACTCAATGCATTTAGGCATCTAGACACGGTGAAGAAAACTTGCTGAAGTTAAAACCGAGCATTATTAGAATAGGGAAGAAGTCGATTCAAGTGACTTTGAACATGGCATGGTTGTTGGTGACAGACGGGTTGGTCTGAGTATCTAAAAAACTGCTGATCTACTGGGATTTTCACACACAACCATCTCTAGGGTTTACAGAGAATGGTCTGAAAAGAGAAAATATCCAGTGAGCCGCAGATGTGTGGCTGACAATGCCTTGTTGATGTCAGAGGTCAGAAGAGAATGGGCAGACTGGTTTGAGATGATAGAAAGGCAACAGTAACTCAAATAACCATTCGCTACAACAAGATATGCAGAATACCATCTCTGAATGCCCAACACATAGAACCTTGAAGCAGATGGGCTACAGCAGCAGAAGACCACACCGGGTGCCACTCCTGTCAGCTAAGAACAGGAAACAGGCTACAATTCGCACAGGCTCACCTAAATTGGACAATAAGAAGATTGTAAAAATGTTGCCTCGTCTGATGAGTCTCAATTTCAGCTGAGACATTCAGATGGTAGGGTCAGAATTTGGCGTAAACAACATGAAAGCATGGATCAATCCTGCCTTGAATCAATGGTTCAGGCTGCTGGTGGCGGTGGTGTAATGGGGATGCGGGGGATATTTTCTTGGCACACTTTGGGCCCCTTAGTACCAATTGAGCATTGTTTAAGCACCACGGCCTACCTGAGTATTGTTGCTGACCATGTCCATGCCTTTATATAATAAAATCAACTTCACCCAGCAGTGATTCAAACCTTCTCCCAGCTAATGAGTGGCTAAACCATCAGTCTATCCCGGGATGGTTATGAATCACTGCACTAACCCTAGCTAAGTTTATAAGCTGTGTGAACAGCGATGCTTTGGCGTAAAGGGAATTTGCTGAAAAGCAGACTTGAAGTAAAAAGATGTGTTATTCTGAACCTAATTTGCATATCTTACCCAGAATCCTTTGCTGTATTGGAAACAATGTAATTCAGAGGTTTTCTGTGGGGAAAACAAGCCTTCTGGCCTGTCTAGATTTGTTAATGAACTACACAATGAGTTATTTTCTCTATATTTTGTGCATAGTGGAGAATTTTAAACTCACCTTTTACCTCCCCCTAATTTTAAATGTTGTATTGTGCCCCAAAATCAACTTTACCCAGCAGTGATTCAAATCTTCTCCCAGCTGATGAGCGGCAAAAACCACAAAACAGTCTGTCCTGGGATGGTTATGAATCGCTGCACTAAACCTAGCTAAGTTTATAAGCTGTGTGAACAGCGATGCTTTGGCGTAAAAGGAATCTGCTGAAAAGCAGACTTGAAGTAAAAAGGTGTGTCATTGTGGGCCTAATTTGCATATCTTACCCAGAATCCTTTGCTGCATTGGAAGCAATCAGATAGATTACGAGTTTTTGTTGGTAATGGTGTGCGGGGCTAACAGGCCTTTTTTTCTCACCGCTCACTTAAGACAACGCTGGTATTACGAGTTTTCTTCAAGCCGGCGTTAGCCTCAGAAAAGTGAGCGTTGAGCAAAATTTAGCTCCACATCTCACCTCAATACCAGCGTTGCTTAAGTCAGCGATGAGCTGGCTGAACGTGCTCGTGCAGGATTCCCCCTTAGGAAACAATGGGTCTGAGCTGGCTGAAAAAAACCTAACACCTGCAAAAAAGCAGCGTTCAGCTCCTAATGCAGCCCTATTGTTTCCTATGGGGAAAGAAAAGTTATGTCTACACCTAACACCCTAACATGAACCCCGAGTCTAAACACCCCTAATATTACACTTATTAACCCCTAATATCCTGCCCCCGACATCGTCGCCACCTACATTATATTATTAACCCCTATTCTGCCGCTCCGGACACCGCCGCCACCTACATTATACTTATGAACCCCTAATCTGATGCCTCCAACATCGCCGAACCCTACATTTTATTTATTAACCCCTAATCTGCCCCCCCAATGTCGCCGCAACTATATTAAATTTATTAACCCCTAATCTGCCGCCGCCAACGTTGCTGCCACTATAATAAATTTATTAACCCCTAAACCTAAGTCTAACCCTAACATCCCCCTAACTTAAATATAATTCAAATACATCTAAATAAATTTACTATAATTAACTAACGCCTAGATTTAGAGTTCTGCGTTAGCCGTCAAAACCAGCGTTAAGGGGTCCTAACGCTGCTTTTTACCGCCCGCTGGTATTTAGAGTCAGTCAGGAAAGGGTCTAACGCTCACTTTCCAGCCGCGACTTTTCCATACCGCAGATCCCCTTACGCCAATTGCTATCCTATCTTTTCAATGGGATCTTCCTAATGCCGGTATTTAGAGTCTTGGCTGAAGTGAGCATTAGAACTCTAATGACAAAACTCCAGCCGCAGAAGAAAGTCATGAGTTAAGAGCTTTATGGGCTAACGCCGGTTTATAAAGCTCTTAACTACTGTGCTCTAAAGTACACTAACACCCATAAACTACCTATGTACCCCTAAACCGAGGCCCCCCCACATTGCCGCCACTCTAATAAAAAAATTTTAACCCCTAATCTGCCGACCGCACACCGCCGCCACATACATTATCCCTATGTACCCCTAATCTGCTGCGCCTAACATCGCCGACACCTACATAATATTTATTAACCCATAATCTGACCCCCAACATCGCCGCTACCTTACCTACACTTATTAACCCCTAATCTGCCGACCGGACCTCGCCGCCACTATAATAAATGTATTGACCCCTAAACCGCCGCACTCCCACCTCAAAAACCCTATAATAAATAGTATTAACCCCTAATCTGCCCTCCCTAACATCTTTGACACCTAACTTCAAGTATTAACCCCTAATCTGCTGACCGGAACTCGCCGCCACTATTATAAATGTATTAACCCCTAAACCGACCGCACTCCCGCCTCAAAAACCCTATAATAAATAGTATTAACCCCTAATCTGCCCTCCCTAACATCTTTGACACCTAACTTCAAGTATTAACCCATAATCTGCCGACCGGACCTCGCCGCTGCTCTAATAAATGTATTAACCCCTAAAGCTAAGTCTAACCCTAACACTAACACCCCCCTAAGTTAAATATAATTTTTATCTAACAAAATAAATTCAATCTTATTAAATAAATTATTCCTATTTAAAGATAAATACTTACCTGTAAAATAAATCCTAATATAGCTACAATATAAAAAATAATTATATTGTAGCTATTTTAGGATTTATATTTATTTTACAGGCAACTTTGTATTTATTTTAACTAGGTACAATAGCTATTAAATAGTTATTAACTATTTAATAGCTACCTAGTTAAAATAATAACAAAATTACCTGTAAAATAAATCCTAACCTAAGTTACAATTAAACCTAACACTACACTATCAATAAATAAATTAACTAAACTACCTACAATTACCTACAATTAAATCAACTAAACTAAATTACAAAAACAAACAAACACTAAATTTCAAAAAATAAAAAAAGATTACAAGAATTTTAAACTAATTACACCTACTCTAAGCCCCCTAAAAAATAACAAAGCCCCCCAAAATAAAAAAATGCCCTACCCTATTCTAAAATAAAAAGTTAACAGCTCTATTACCTTACCAGCCCTTAAAAGGGCTTTTTGCGGGGCATACCCCTAAAGAAATCAGCTCTTTTGCCTGTAAAAAAAACATACAATACCCCCCCAACATTACAACCCACCATCCACATACCCTAATCTAACCCAACCCCCCCTTAAAAAACCTAACACTAAGCCCCTGAAGATCTCCCTTCCTTATCTTCACCCAGCCGGGTATCACCGATCTGTCCAGAAGAGGGTCTGAAGTCTTCATCCTATCCAGCCAGAAGAGGTCCTCCAGAGACTCGGAAGTCTTCATCCAGGTGGTATCTTCTATCTTCTTCCATCCGGAGCAGAGCGGGTCCATCTTGAAGCAGCCTGCGCAGATCCATCCTCTTCTAACAACGTCCTAAGTCCGAATGAAGGTTCCTTTAAATGACGTCATCCAAGATGGCATCCCTCGAATTCCGATTGGCTGATAGGATTCTATCAGCCAATCGGAATTAAGGTAGGAAAAATCTGATTGGCTGATTGAATCAGCCAATCAGATTCAAGTTCAATCGGATTGGCTGATCCAATCAGCCAATCAAATTGAGCTCGCATTCTATTGGCTGATCGGAACAGCCAATAGAATGCTAGCTTAATCTGATTGGCTGATCCAATCAGCCAATCGGATTGAACTTGAATCGAATTGATTCAATCAGCCAATCAGATTTTTCCTACCTTAATTCCGATTGGCTGATAGAATCCCATCAGCCAATCGGAATTCGAGGGACGCCATCTTGGATGACGTCATTTAAATTAACCTTCATTCGTCGTTAGTCCGTTGGTGAGGAAGGATGGCTCCGCGTCGGCTGCTTCAAGATGGACCCTCTCCGCTCCGGATGGAAGAAGATAGAAGATGCCGCCTGGATAAAGACTTCCGACCCTCTGGAGGACCTCTTCTGTCCGGATAGGATGAAGACTTCGGACCCTCTGGAGGACCTCTTCTGGCCGGATAGGATGAAGACTTCGGACCCTCTTCTGGACGGATCGGTGATACCCGGCTGGGTGAAGACAAGGTAGGGAGATTTAGTTGATTTAATTGTAGGTAATTGTAGTTAATTGATTTAATTTATTTATTGATAGTGTAGTGTTAGGTTTAATTGTAACTTAGGTTAGGATTTATTTTACAGGTAATTTTGTAATTATTTTAACTAGGTAGCTATTAAATAGTTAATAACTATTAAAATAAATGCCTGTAAAATAAATATAAATCCTAAAATAGCTACAATATAATTATTATTTATATTGTAGCTATATTAGGGTTTATTTTACAGGTAAGTATTTAGCTTTAAATAGGATTAATTTATTTAATAAGAAATAATTTATTTTGTTAGATTAAAATTATATTTAATTTAGGGGGGTGTTAGGGTTAGGATTAGACTTAGCTTTAGGGGTAATACATTTATTAGAGTAGCAGCGAGGTCCGGTCAGCAGATTAGGGGTTAATACTTGAAATTAGGTGTCGGCGATGTTAGGGAGGGCAGATTAGGGGTTAATACTATTTATTATAGGGTTTGCAAGGCGGGAATGAGGCGGTTTAGGGGTTATTAAATTTATTATAGTGGCGGCGAGGTCCGGTCGGCAGATTAGGGGTTAATAAGTGTAGGTAGGTAGCGGCGACGTTAGGGGGCGCAGATTAGAGGTTAATAAATATAATATAGGGGTCTGCGATGTTAGGGGCAGCAGATTAGGGGTACATAGGTATAATGTAGGTGGCGGCGGTGTACGGAGCGGCAGATTAGGGGTTAATAATAATATGCAGGGGTCAGCGATAGTGGGGGCAGCAGATTAGGGGTTAATAAGTGTAATGTTAGGGGTGTTTAGACTCAGGGTTCATGTTAGGGTGTTAGGTGCAGACTTAGGAAGTGTTTCCCCATAGGAAACAATGGGGCTGCGTTAGGAGCTGATCGCTGCTTTTTTGCAGGTGTTAGTTTTTTTTTCAGCCAGCTCAGCCACATTGTTTCCTATGGGGGAATCGCGCACGAGCACGTTTTTCAAGCTGGCCGCTACCGTAAGCAACGCTGGTATTTAGAGTTGAAGTGGCGGTAAATTATGCTCTACGCTCCCTTTTTGGAGCCTAACGCAGCCCTTCAGAGAACTCTAAATACCAGCGTTATTTAAAAGGTGCAGGGGGAAAAAAACACGCGTAGCTAACGCACCCCTTTGGCCGCAAAACTCTAAATCTAGGTGTTAATTATTACTATTTAAAACTAAATACTTACCTGTAAAATAAACCCTAATCTAGCTACAATATAACTAATAGTTACATTGCAGCTATTTTAAGATTTATTTTTATTTTACAGGCAACTTTGTATTTATTTTAACTAGGTAGAATAGTTATTAAATAGTTATTAACTATTTAATAACTACCTAGTTAAAATAAGTACAAATTTACCTGTAAAATAAACCCTAACCTAAGTTACAATTACACCTAACACTACACTATAATTAAATTAATTACCTAAACTAACTACAATTAATTACAATTAAATTAAATAAACTAAATTACGAAAAAAACCACTAAATTACAGAAAATAAAAAAGAAATTACACATTTTTAAACTAATTATACCTAATCTAATCTCCCTAATAAAATATAAAAGCCCCCCAAAATAAAAAAAATTCCCTACTCTATAATAAATTACAAATAGCCCTTAAAAGGGCTTTTTGCGGGGCATTGCCCCAAAGTAATCAGCTCTTTTACCTGTAAAAAAATATACAATACCCCCCAACATTAAAACCCACCACCCACACACCCAACCCTACTCTAAAACCCACCCAAACCCCCCTTAATAAAACCTAACACTATCCCCTTGAAGATCAGCCTACCTTGAGACGTCTTCACCCAGCCGGGCACAAGGGGACCTCCAGAGGGGAAGAAGTCTTCATCCGATCCGGCCAGAAGAGGAAATCCAGACCGGCAGAAGTTTTCATCCAGGCGGCATCTTCTATCTTCTTCCATCCGGAGCGGAGCGGGTCCATCTTGAAGACATCCGACGTGGAGCATCCTCTTCCATTCGACGGCGACTGAAGAATGAAGGTTCCTTTAAGTGACGTCATCCAAGATGACATCCCTTCAATTCTGATTGGCTTATAGAATCCTATCAGCCAATCGGAATTAAGGTAGGAAAAATCCTATTGGCTGATGCAATCAGCCAATAGAATTGAGCTTGCATTCTATTGGCTGATTGGATCAGCCAATAGGATTGAACTTCAATTCTATTGGCTGATTGCATCAGCCAATAAGATTTTTCCTACCTTAATTAGGGGGATTAGATTAGGTGTAATTATTTTAAAAAAATTGTAATTTCTTTTTTATTTTCTGTAATTTAGTGTTTGTTTGTTTTTGTACTTTAGTTTATTTAATTTAATTGTTGTTAATTGTAGTTAGTTTATGTAATTAATTTAATGATAGTGTAGTGTTAGGTGTAATTGTAATTTAGGTTAATTTCTACTTATTTTAACTAGGTAGCTATTAAATAGTTAATAACTATTTAATAACTATTGTACCTAGTTAAAATAAATACAAAGTTGCCTGTAAAATAAATATAAATCCTAAACTAGCTACAATGTAACTATTAGTTATATTGTAGCTATCTTACGCCTAGATTTCTGCTTTAGCCGTCCAAACCAGCGTTAGGGGGTCCTAACGCTGGTTTTGTCTGCCCGCTGGTATTCAGAGTCAGTCAGGAAAGGGTCTAACGCTCACTTTCCAGCCACGACTTTTCCATACCGCAGATCCCCTTATGTCAATTGCTTATCCTATCCTTTCAATGGGATCTTCCTAACGCTGGTATTTAGAGTCTTGGCTGAAGTGAGCGTTAGAACTCTAACGACAAAACTCCAGAAGCAGAAAAAAGTCAGGAGTTAATAGTTAATAACTATTTAATAGCTACCTAGTTAAAATAATTACAAAATTACCTGTAAAATAAATCCTAACCTAAGTTAGAATTAAACCTAACACTACACTATCAATAAATTAATTATCTAAACTATCTACAATTATCTACAATTAAATCAACTAAACTAAATTACAAAAAAAACAAAACACTAAATTACAAAAAATAAAAAAAGATTACAAGAATTTTAAACTAATTACAACTACTCTAAGCCCCCTAAAAAAATAACAAAGCCCCCAAAATAAAAAAATGCCCTACCCTATTCTAAAATAAAAATTTAACAGCTCTTTTACCTTACCAGCCCTTAAAAGGGCCTTTTGCGGGGCATGCCCCAAAGAAAACAGCTCTTTTTCCTGTAAAAAAAACATACAATACCCCCCCAACATTACAACCTACCACCCAGATACCCCTAATCTAACCCAAACACCCCTTAAAAAACCTAACACTAAGCCCCTGAAGATCTCCCTATCTTATCTTCACCACGCCGGGTATCACTGATCCGTCCAGAAGTCTTCATCCTATCTGGCAAGAAGAGGTCCAGAAGAGGGTCCGAAGTCTTCATCCTATCCGGCAAGAAAAGGACATCCGGACCGGTAGACATCTTCATCCAGGCGGCATCTTCTATCTTCTTCTATCCGGCGCGGAGCGGGACCATCTTGAAGCAGCCGACGCGGATCCATCCTCTTCTTCCGGTGAATCTCCCGACAAATGAAGGTTCCTTTAAGTGATGTCATCCAAGATGGCGTCCCTCGAATTCCAATTGGCTGATAGGATTCTATCAGCCAATGGGAATTAAGGTAGGAAAAATCTGATTGGCTGATTGAATCAGCCAATCAGATTCAAGTTCAATCGGATTGGCTGATCCAATCAGCCAATCAGATTGAGCTCGCATTCTATTGGGGTGTTTGGGATAGATTAGGGGTATGTGGGTGGTGGGTTGTAATGTTGGGGGGGTATTGTATGTTTTTTTTACAGGCAAAAGAGCTGTTTTCTTTGGGGCATGCCCCGCAAAAGGCCCTTTTAAGGGCTGGTAAGGTAAAAGAGCTGTTAACTTTTTATTTTAGAATAGGGTAGGGCATTTTTTTATTTTGGGGGGCTTTGTTATTTTTTTAGGGGGCTTAGAGTAGGTGTAATTAGTTTAAAATTCTTGTAATTTGTTTATTTTTTGTAATTTAGTGTTTTGTTTTTTTTGTAATTTAGTTTAGTTGATATAATTGTAGATAATTGTAGATATTTTAGTTAATTAATTTATTGATAGTGTAGTGTTAGGTTTAATTCTAACTTAGGTTAGGATTTATTTTACAGGTAATTTTGTAATTATTTTAACTAGGTAGCTATTAAATAGTTATTAACTATTTAATAGCTATTGTACCTAGTTAAAATAAATACAAAGTTGCCTGTAATATAAATATAAATCCTAAAATAGCTACAATATAATTATTATTTATATTGTAGCTATATTAGGGTTTATTTTACAGGTAAGTATTTAGCTTTAAATAGGATTCATTTATCTAAGAAGAGTTAATTTATTTCGTTAGATAAAAATTATATTTAATTTAGGGGGGTCTTAGGGTTAGGGTTAGACTTAGCTTTAGGGGTTAATACATTTATTATAGTGGCGGCGAGGTCCGGTCGGCAGATTAGGGGTTAAGAAGTGTAGGTAGGTAGCGGCGACGTTGGGGGGGCAGATTAGGGGGTAATAAATATAATATAGGGGTTGGCGATGTTAGGGGCAGCAGATTAGGGGTACATAGGGATAATGTAGGTTGCAGCGGTGTACGGAGCGGCAGATTAGGGGGTAATAATAAAATGCAGGGGTCATCGATAGCGGGGGCGGCAGATTAGGGGTTAATAAGTGTAAGGTTAGGGGTGTTTAGACTCGGGGTACATGTTAGGGTGTTAGGTGCAGACTTAGGAAGTGTTTCCCCATTGGAAATAATGGGGCTGCGTTAGGAGCTGAACGCTGCTTTTTTGCAGGTGTTAGGTTTTTTTTCAGCTCAAACTGACCCATTGTTTCCTATGGGGATAACGTTTTTGAAGCTGGCCGCGTCCGTAAGCAACGCTGGTATTGAGAGTTGAAGTGGCGGTAAATATGCCTGTACGCTCCCTTTTTGGAGCCTAACGCAGCCCTTCAGAGAACTCTAAATACCAGCGTTGTTTAAAAGGTGCGGGGGGGGGAAAAGACACGCGTAGCTAACGCACCCCTTCTAACGCAAAACTCTAAATCTAGGTGAATGGGTTTATTTTATTAGTAAGTATTTAGTTTTAAATAGGATTAATTTATTTAATTGTAATAATTTTATTTTGTTGTATTTAAATTATATTTAAGTTAGGGGGGTTAGACTTAGGGTTAGACTTAGGTTTAGGGGTTAATATATTTAATATAGTAGCGGCGACGTTGGGGGTGGCAGATTAGGGGTTAATAAATGAAGATAGGTGTCGGCGATGTGAGGGACGGCAGATTAGGGGTTAATAAAATTTAACTAGTGTTTGCGAGGCTGGAGTGCAGCGGTTTAGGGGTTAATATATTTATTACAGTGGTGGCGATGTCCGGTCGGCAGATTAGGGGTTAAAATCTTTAATTAAATGTTTCCGATGTGAGGGGGGGGCTCAGTTTAGGGGTTAATAGGTAGTTTATGGGTGTTAGTTTACTTTTTAGCACTTTAGTTAAGAGTTTTATGTTATGACGTTAGCTCATAAAACTCTTAACTACTGACTTTTAAATGCGGTAGGAGTCTGGACAGGAGAGGGAGAGGAAAATCCCATTAAAAAGATTGGATACGCAATTGACGTAAGGGGATTTGCGGTATGCGAAAATCGCAGAAAAAAAGTGAGCGGTACACCTGTACCTGCCTGACTCATATACCAGCGGGCGTTAAACGCTGCTTTTTAAGGCTGACGCAAGACTCGTAATCTAGGCGATAGTAATTCAGACGTTTTCTGTGGGAAAAACAAGCGTTCTGGCCTATCTAGATTTGTTAATGAACTACACAATGAGTAATTTTCTCTCTCTCTCTCTCTCTCTCTCTCTCTCTCTCTCTCTCTCACTCTCTCTCTCTCTCTCTCTCTCTCTCTCTCTCTCTCTCTCTCTCTCTATATATATATATATATATATATATATATATATATATAAATATATACACACATACACTCATACATATATGTACAGCTTGTGTGCTGTGATGGAACAGTGTATGTATAATTGTATGTGTGTGGGTTAATGGTAAATCTTAAATACAAATAATACAAAAATGGATATAGTTATATATGGTATAGTAATTGCATACTCTTAGCCAGATTACGAGTTTTGCGTTAGGGCTGGCTCGCTACTAACTTGCAAGTTATTTGCACCGCTCACCTTTAATAGTGCTGCTATTACAGGTTTTCAAAAAAACGGCGTTTGTGGGCAATATGGCAGCGTTGAGCTCCATACCGCACACAAATACCAGTGCTGCTTTGAGCTGCTTTGACGTGCTTGTGCACGATTTCCCCGTAGACATCAATAGGGAGAGCCGGCTAAAAAAAAGCCTAACACCTGCAATGATGGAGCATAAAGCTCCGTAATGCAGCCCCATTGATTCCTATGGGGAAAGAAAATGTATGTTTAAACCTAACACCCTAACATAAACCCCACGTCTAAACACCCGTAATCTGTTGCCCCTGACATCGCCGACACCTACATTACACTAATTAACCGCTAATCTGCCATCCCTGACATCGCAACACCTACATTACACGTATTAACCCCTAATCTGCCGCCCCCAATGTCGCCGACACCTACCTACACTTATTAAACCCTAATCTGCTGTCCCCAATGTCGCCGCCACCTACCTACACTTATTAACCCCTAATCTGCTGCCCCCAACGTCGCCGCCACCACTATACTAAAATTATTAACCCCTAAACCTCTGGCCTCCCACATCACTAACACTTAATAAATATATTAACCCCTAAACCTAACCCTAAGTCTAACCCTAACACCCCTAACTTTAATATAATTAAAATAAATCTAAATAAAAATTACTATTATTACCTAAATAATACCTATTTAAGACTAAATACTAACCTGTAAAATAAACCCTAAGCTAGCTACAATATAACTAATAGTTACATTGTAGCTATCTTAGGTTTTATTTTTATTTTACAGGTAAGTTTGTATTTATTTTAACTAGATAGACTAGTTAGTAAATAGTTATTAGCTATTTACTAGCTACCTAGTGAAAATTAATACAAAGTTACCTGTAAAATAAAACCTAACCTGGGTTACACTAACACCTAATATTACACTAAAATTAAATAAATTAAAGGGACAGTCTAGGCCAAAATAAACTTTCATGATTCAGATAGAGCATGTAATTTTAAACACTTTTCCAATTTACTTTTATCACCAATTTTGCTTTGTTCTCTTGGTATTCTTAGTTGAAAGCTTAATCTAGGAGGTTCATATGCTAATTTCTTAGACCTTAAAGGCCACCTCTTTTCAGAATGCATTTAAACAGTTTTTCACCACTAGAGGGTGTTAGTTCACGTATTTCATATAGATAACACTGTGCTCGTGCACGTGAAGTTATCTGGGAGCAGGCAGTGATTGGCTAAACTGCAAGTCTGTCAAAAGACCTGAAATAAAGGGGCAGTTTGCAGAGGTTTAGATACAAGATAACCACAGAGGTTAAAAGTATGTTATTATAACTGTGTTGGTTATGCAAAACTGGGGAATGGGTAATAAAGGGATTAGCTATTTTTTAAAACAATAACAATTCTGGTGTAAACTGTCCCTTTAAATTAAAAAAAAACATTTATCTAAATTACAAAAAACAATAAACACTAAATTACACAAAATAAAAAATAAATTAACAAATATTTTAACTAATTACACCTAATCTAATAGCCCTATCAAAATAAAAAAGCCTCCTCAAAATAAAAAAAACCCTAGCCTACACTAAACTGCCAAAGGCCCTTAAAAGGGCCTTTTGCGGGGCATTGCCCCAAAGAAATCAGCTCTTTGACAACCCCCAACAGTAAAACCCACCACCCACACAACCAACCCCCCAAATAAAAACCTACCTAAAAAAACTAAGCTCCCCATTGCCCTGAAAAGGGCATTTGGATGGGCATTTAGCTCTTTTATGGTGCCCAAAGTCCCTAATCTAAAAATAAAACTCACCCTAACACTAACCCCCGAAGATCCACAGTTTTTGAAGAAGGGACATCCATCTTCATCCAGCCGGGAGAAGTCTTCATCCAAGCGACAAGAAGTCCTCAACGAAGCCGGGAAAAGTCTTCATCCAAGCGGCAAGAAGTTGTCCTCCAGGTGGGCAGAAGTCTTCATCCATAAGGCATCTTCTATCTTCATCCTTTCGATGCGGAGCAGCTCCATCTTCAAGACATCCAACACGGAGCATCCTCTTCTTTTGATGGCTATTGAAGAATGAAGTTTCCCTTTAAATGATGTCATCTAAGATGGCGTCCCTTGAATTCTGATTGGCTGATAGAATTCTATCAGCCAATCAGAATTAAAGGGTAATCGCATCAGCCAATAAGATTGAGCTTGCTTTTGATTGGCTGTTCCAAGATAGAAGATGCCGTCTGGATGAAGACTTCTGCCCACCTGGAGGACGACTTCTTGCCGCTTGGATGAAGACTTCTCCTGGCTTCGTTGAGGACTTCTTGCCGCTTGGATAAAGACTTCTCTTGGCTGGATGAGGATGGATGTCCGGTCTTCAAAAACTGTAAGTGGATCTTCGGTGGTTAGTGTTAGGTTTTTTTAAGGGTTTATTGGGTGGGTTTTATTTTTAGATTAGGGACTTTGGGCACCGTAAAAGAGCTAAATGCCCTTTTAAGGGCAATGCCCATCCAAATTCCCTTTTCAGGGCAATGGGGAGCTTAGGTTTTTTAGGTAGGTTTTTATTTGGGGGGGTTGGTTGTGTGGATGGTGGGTTTTACTGTTGGCGGTTGTTTGTATTTATTTTACAGGTAAAAGAGCTGATTTCTTTGGGGCAATGCCCCGCAAAAGGCCCTTTTAAGGGCCATTGGCAGTTTAGTGTAGGGTAGGGTTTTTTTTTTTTTTTTTTTTGGGGGGGGGGGCTTTTTTATTTTGATAGGGCTATTAGATTAGGTGTAATTAGTTTAAATATTTGATGATTTATTTTTTATTTTGTGTAATTTAGTGTTTATTATTTTTTGTAATTTAGATAATTGTTTTTTAATTTAATTTATTTAATTTTAGTGTAATGTTAGGTTTTACTGTAAAACAGGTTAGGTTTTATTTTACAGGTAACTTTGTATTTATTTTGGCTAGGTAGTTAGTAAATAGTTAATAACTATTTAATAACTAATCTACCTAGTTAAAATAAATACAAACTTACCTGTGAAATAAAAAGAAAAGATAAGCTAGATACAATATAAATATTAGTTATATTGTAGCTAGCTTAGGTTTTATTTTACAGGTAAGTATTTATTTAGTTTTAAATAGGAATAATTTAGGTATTATTGTAATTTGTATTTGGAATTATTTTAATTATGTTAAAGTTAGTGGGTGTTAGGGTTAGGGTTACGTTAGGGTTAAGGTTAGACTTAGGGTTAGGTTTAGGGGTTAATAACTTTAGTATAGTGGCGGCGACATTGGGGGCAGCAGATTAGGGGTTAATAAGTGTAGTTAGCTGGTGGCGATTTTGGGGGCAGCAGATTAGGGGTTAACAATATTTAACGAGTGTTTACGATGCGTGAGTGCAGTTGTTTACGGGTTAATATGTTTATTATAGTGGCAGCAATGCCTGGAGCAGCAGATTAGGGGCTAATAAATTTATTTTAGTGTTTGCGATGCGGGAGGGCCTCAGTTTAGGGGTTAATAGGTAGTTTATGGGTGTTAGTATACTTTGTAACACTTTAGTTATGAGTTTTTTGGCACAGCTCTGTAACGTAAACTCACAACTACTGACATTCAGATGATTGTATGGATCTTGTAGTTATAGACTGTACCGCTCACTTTTTGGCCGGACAGGCAAACTCGTAATACCGGCACTGTGGAAGTCCCATTGAAAAAGGACTTTTTTAAAGGTGCGGTAGTTACGTTGCGTGACAGCCAAAAAAAATTGTGGTACAGCTGTCCCTACAAGACTCGTAATAGCAGCGGTAGTGAAAAAGCAGCGTTATACTCATAACGCAAAACTCGTAATCTAGCCGTCTGTTTTTTAAAACTATGCATCTATTTTAAAGCTTGAAGTACCAGTGAACATAAATGCATGTTATTCCATAGTTAAGATTACAAGTCAAATTCCTTGACCAGTCAAGTTGAAATTACAGTTAAAACTTTCAATTTATGCCATTCTTACTTGGATCATCTTGCAGTTTATTTTCTTTTGAAATCCTCTTTAGTCTGTCCATATCATTAGTGGGAGGGACCTCAGTAACAACGCTGTGTGGGAGCAGGTCAGTAAAAATTACAGACAGAGGAGGTTTAGTGCAAATTTTACATCTAAAGCACTAATGGGACCATCAGCATGGATTTTTACCACACCTCTATCATTAGAAACTTCCCTGCAGATAACTCTACTACTGTTGTATTACTTTGTTTTGAAAAAAAAACTTTGCAACAGATACCATATCATTAAGAACTTTCCTGCTTCACACATAACTGCACAGGGGTCATTAACTATTAATGCCTTTTTTTAATAGTTTTATCAGACAGTGTTAATATAAGTGTAACTGTACTTTTAAATGTATTTTTGATGGTTTTTGTGCAACTGTTTTGCCTTGCGTAACAGATAACCAGAGCTCTGAATTCATGCTAACCCGATGCGCGTTAAATTCGATTGTGCTCACTTACTGTCAACTCATAATACGCGCACCATTTATGTGGTGCGCAAAACCCCTTGAAGTACCCCTTATCACTCGCTCACAACAGTTAGAGTGCAACTCGTAATCTAGCCCTAATATGGCTACCAGGGAAGATGTGTGTTATTTTTTATATTCTTGCTATCTTGTTTTAATTTTATTTTTTCATATCTGCAAAAGTAGTTATACATACTAAGTATTTAGCAATCCCCTTTACTGGGATTTTTATTTGGTTATTAGATTACTTGGACTGGAAGTAAACAGAAAGAAAGGTTGATCCATCTGTTCAAATTTTAAAATATTGTTTCAAAGACTTGACTCTATATACCTTGCCTCCAATAATAAATGCAGTGACAACCAATTCAGTGTATTAACAGCTGTGAGTTTTATGTAATATCACAAAGTACTTACTTACTGTACAGTGTTGACAACATCCCTGCAAAGCCTTTATTGTTACAAAATCTTTAGGTGGAAATAGAAAGAAGAAATTAAAACATAAGGGCTGTTATACAAAAGATTCTGTTCTAACACCTAAGCAGCACTCTTTCCATTTAAAACATATCTGTGCATACATAATTTATGTTAAAACAGTTCTTACCCAGTAACACCTGTACGTACACTGATTAAGTGTTATACAAAAACATGTTTTGCTGTATGCATATATATTTTTGTGCTAGTTATAAGGTTTTCCTTAACAGTCTGAGACAAGCAGTGCCTAATAGGGAATATGAGGCTTACAAGTAGTTGCTTCAGGCACTATACAAAATATCTGTACACAAGCCAGTAGGGAATTTTTAAAACATAGCCAAATCATTGTGACCAGATGGCTCCAGATGGACAAGCTCAATCAGGTTAGCTGTTCATTTTATAACATTTCCATTGCATTTTCAAAACCAAACACAAAGCAAAACAAAAATTACGACTGATTATGAAATCATTTGCTAAATTGTCCTCTTTTTTTATTTTTTTACTAGAAGAAAAAATATGCTATTGGATCTGCTTTACAAATCTCTTCCCTCGTCATTTAGAAAAAAATGAAATCAGTCAAGTGACCCTGCAAAGTAATAGACTGGATCACAGTCCTTAATCTAAGTTACGTAGTATACTCGTATTATAGGAACATGAAACCTATGTTTTTCCTTCATGATTAAGATAGAGCATACCATTTTAAACAACTTTCCACTGTACTTATATTATCTAATTAGTTTTGCTCTTTTGTTAGCCTTTGTTGAAAAACATACTTAGGTAGGCTCAGGAACTGGTGGCTGCAAATATATGACTCTTGACATTGGCTTACCAAATAAAAAGGAAATATGAGTGGCACTCTGGTGAGAGCTGGAAGATATATAATAAATGAAAGGAATGACTAGTGATGTATTAAGAAGGCAAATATTTAATATGTGGGTGATAAATATGACATAAAATAAAAACACATATAAAAATCATTCAAAATATGCTTAAAAGTGTTGTGGCGCAACTTACAGTCAAATTACCTAAAACCACTAGTATATACTGTAGGTAGGTGCTGTATATGAAAAACAATATATCGAATCACATAAATTACATAATAGAACAGGGTGTTTCTCCCCAAAAATATATAAAAACAAATGTCACTAAAAAGACACTTTGAGAGCGGCAGTGAGAATAGTAATTCTATGTGTCTCAGTCTATGCAAAAACAAAACAGTCAGCAGAGTATCACATTTAGAATTATATTCAAGTTTAAAAGATAAAAAGTTCAGACAATACAAAATTTGCTTGTTGAACTGTTATGAGGCAATTTGTTTATATTAATCCAAACAAATAAGTTATAGCCACTGAGAAAAGGCAAAGAAATGAATGAATGAATTACTGACCAGTCAGAGTAAAGAAAAGTTTCCATCCTTACCAGACCTCATTGAATGGTAAGCTGGTTTTTTTTACCAAGACAGCCGCACACTGGCAGATTCTTCACTGTGTTTTATTCTGGCTGCTAGCGTGTAGAGTCTCAGCAGCATTTGTTCAGCGTCTTCACTGTCTGCGCTGTCTGGTCGTCACATGACCTGATACCAATCAGGTAGCCGGAGTCGAATTTGGCTCCAAATTTGAAAAAGCCAGTGTAGAATATCGTTTTAGACTTATTCCCCATTATTCTCATTGAGCCTTCTGTAGACAAGTACGCGTTTAGGCAGATTCTGCCTTTATCATTGGTTTACCGATGTGTTCAACTAGGTCTCAGTAGAATATTGCTGCTCTTTAATAAAGGATACCAAGGCCTAGATTTGGAGTTTGGCGGTAGCCGTGAAAACCAGCGTTAGAGGCTCCTAACGCTGGTTTTAGGCTAACTCCGGTATTTGGAGTCACTCAAAAAAGGGTCTAACGCTCACTTTTCAGCCGCGACTTTTCCATACTGCAGATCCCCTTACGTCAATTGCGTATCCTATCTTTTCAATGGGATTTTTCTAACTCCGGTATTTAGAGTTTTGTCTGAAGTGAGCGTTAGAAATCTAACGACAAAACTCCAGCCGCAGAAAAAAGTCAGTAGTTAAGAGCTTTCTGGGCTAACGCCGGTTCATAAAGCTCTTAACTACTGTACTCTAAAGTACACTAACACCCATAAACTACCTATGTACCCCTAAACCGAGGCCCCCCCACATCGCCGCCACTCGATTAAATTTTTTTAAGCCCTAATCTGCCGACCGCCACCTACGTTATCCTTATGTACCCCTAATCTGCTGCCCCTAACACCGCCGACCCCTATATTATATTTATTAAACCCTAACCTGCCCCCCACAACGTCGCAGCCAGCTACCTACAATAATTAACCCCTAATCTGCCGACCGCAAAGCGCCGCTACTTAAGTTATCCTTATGTACCCCTAATCTGCTGCTCCTAACACCGCCGACCCCTATATTATATTTATTAACCCCTAATCTGCCCCCCTCAACGTCACCTCCACCTGCCTACACTTATTAACCCCTAATCTGCCGAGCGGACCGCACCGCTACTATAATAAAGTTATTAACCCCTAATCCGCCTCACTAACCCTATAATAAATAGTATTAACCCCTAATCTGCCCTCCCTAACATCGCCGACACCTAACTTCAATTATTAACCCCTAATCTGCCGACCGGAGCTCACCGCTATTCTAATAAATGTATTAACCCCTAAAGCTAAGTCTAACCCTAACACTAACACCCCCCTAACTTAAATATAATTTAAATCTAATGAAATTAATTAACTCTTATTAAATAAATTATTCCTATTTAAAGCTAAATACTTACCTGTAAAATAAATCCTAATATAGCTACAATATAAATTATAATTATATTATAGCTATTTTAGGATTAATATTTATTTTACAGGTAACTTTGTATTTATTTTAACCAGGTACAATAGCTATTAAATAGTTAAGAAATATTTAATAGCTAAAATAGTTAAAATAATTACAAAATTACCTGTAAAATAAATCCTAACCTAAGTTACAATTAAACCTAACACTACACTATCAATACATTAATTAAATGCAATACCTACAAATAACTACAATGAAATAAACTAACTAAAGTACAAAAAATAAAAAAGAACTAAGTTACAAAAATAAAAAAATATTTACAAACATAAGAAAAATATTACAACAATTTTAAACTAATTACACCTACTCTAAGCCCCCTAATAAAATAACAAAGACCCCCAAAATAAAAAATGCCCTACCCTATTCTAAATTACTAAAGTTCAAAGCTCTTTTACCTTACCAGCCCTGAACAGGGCCCTTTGCGGGGCATGCCCCAAGAAGTTCAGCTCTTTTGCCTGTAAAAAAAAACACATACAATATCCCCCCCCCCAACATTACAACCCACTACCCACATACCCCTAATCTAACCCAACCCCCCCTTAAATAAACCTAACACTAAGCCCCTGAAGATCATCCTACCTTGTCTTCACCTCACCGGGTATCACCGATCGGTCCTGGCTCCAAAATCTTCATCCAACCCAAGCGGGGGCTGGCGATCCATCATCCGGTGGCTGAAGAGGTCCAGAAGAGGCTCCAAAGTCTTCATCCTATCCGGGAAGAAGAGTAGATCCGGACCGGCAACCATCATCTTCCAAGCGGCATCTTCTATCTTCATCCGATGACGACCGGCTCCATCCTGAAGACCTCCACCGCGGACCCATCTTCATCCGGCGACGTCCAACTGAAGAATGACGGTTCCTTTAAGGGACGTCATCCAAGATGGCGTCCCTCGAATTCCGATTGGCTGATAGGATTCTATCAGCCAATCAGAATTAAGGTAGGAATATTCTGATTGGCTGATGGAATCAGTCAATCAGAATCAAGTTCAATACGATTGGCTGATCCAATCAGCCAATCAGATTGAGCTCGCATTCTATTGGCTGTTCCGATCAGCCAATAGAATGCGAGCTCAATCTGATTGGCTGATTGGATCAGCCAATCGGATTGATCTTGATTCTGATTGGCTGATTAAATCAGCCAATCAGAATATTCCTACCTTAATTCCGATTGGCTGATAGAATCCTATCAGCCAATCGGAATTCGAGGGACGCCATCTTGGATGACGTCCCTTAAAGGAACCGTCATTCTTCAGTTGGACGTCGCCGGATTAAGATGGGTCCGCTGTGGAGGTCTTCAGGATGGAGCCGGTCCTCATCGGATGAAGATAGAAGATGCCGCTTGGAAGATGATGGTTGCCGGTCCGGATCTACTCTTCTTCCCGGATAGGATGAAGACTTTGGAGCCTCTTCTGGACCTCTTCAGCCACCAGATGATGGATCGCCAGCCCCCGCTTGGGTTGGATGAAGATTTTGGAGCCAGGACCGATCGGTGATACCCGGTGAGGTGAAGACAAGGTAGGATGATCTTCAGGGGCTTAGTGTTAGGTTTATTTAAGGGGAGTTTGGGTTAGATTAGGGGTATGTGGGTGGTGGGTTGTAATGTTGGGGGGGGTATTGTATGTGTTTTTTTTTACAGGCAAAAGAGCTGAACTTCTTGGGGCATGCCCCGCAAAGGGCCCTGTTCAGGGCTGGTAAGGTAAAAGAGCTTTGAACTTTAGTAATTTAGAATAGGGTAGGGCATTTTTTATTTTGGGGGTCTTTGTTATTTTATTAGGGGGCTTAGAGTAGGTGTAATTAGTTTAAAATTGTTGTAATATTTTTCTTATGTTTGTAAATATTTTTTTATTTTTGTAACTTAGTTCTTTTTTATTTTTTGTACTTTAGTTAGTTTATTTCATTGTAGTTATTTGTAGGTATTGTATTTAATTAATGTATTGATAGTGTAGTGTTAGGTTTAATTGTAGGTAATTGCAGGTATTTTATTTAATTAATTGAATGATAGTATAGTGTTAGGTTTAATTGTAACTTAGGTTAGGATTTATTTTACAGGTAATTTTGTAATTATTTTAACTATTTTAGCTATTAAATAGTTCTTAACTATTTAATAGCTATTGTACCTGGTTAAAATAAATACAAAGTTACCTGTAAAATAAATATAAATCCTAAAATAGCTATAATATAAATATAATTTATATTGTAGCTATATTAGGATTTATTTTACAGGTAAGTATTTAGCTTTAAATAGGAATAATTTATTTAATAAGAGTTAATTAATTTCGTTATATTTAAATTATATTTAAGTTAGGGGGGTGTTAGTGTTAGGGTTAGACTTAGCTTTAGGGGTTAATACATTTATTAGAATAGCGGTGAGTTCCAATCGGCAGATTAGGGGTTAATAATTGAAGTTAGGTGTCGGCGATGTTAGGGAGGGCAGATTAGGGGTTAATACTATTTATTATAGGGTTAGTGAGGCGGATTAGGGGTTAATAACTTTATTATGATAGCGGTGCGGTCCGCTCTGCAGATTAGGGGTTAATAAGTGTAGGCAGGTGGAGGCGACGTTGTGGGGGGCAGATTAGGGGTTAATAAATATAATATAGGGGTCGGCGGTGTTAGGGGCAGCAGATTAGGGGTACATAAGGATAATGTAAGTAGCGGCGGTTTACGGAGCGGCAGATTAGGGGTTAAAAATAATATGCAGGGGTCAGCGATAGCGGGGCGGCAGATTAGGGGTTAATAAGTGTAAGGCTAGGGGTGTTTAGACTCGGGGTACATGTTAGGGTGTTAGGTGCAGACGTAGGAAGTGTTTCCCCATAGCAAACAATGGGGCTGCGTTAGGAGCTGAACGCGGCTTTTTGCAGGTGTTAGGTTTTTTTTTCAGCTCAAACAGCCCCATTGTTTCCTATGGGGGAATCGTGCATGAGCACGTTTTTGAGGCTGGCCGCGTCCGTAAGCAACTCTGGTATCGAGAGTTGAAGCTGCGTTAAATATGCTCTACGCTTCTTTTTTGGAGCCTAACGCAGCCTTTATTTGGACTCTTAATACCAGAGTTATTTTTATGGTGCGGCCAGAAAAAAGCCGGCGTTAGCTACGCGGGTCCTTACCGACAAAACTCTAAATCTAGCCACAAGTGAATTAAGGAAAATTGATAATAGAAGTAAACTTGAAAGATGTTTAAAGTTGTATGTTCTATCTGAATTATGAAATAAAAATTGTGGTTTCATGTTTCTTTAAATGTAGCAATTTTCCACAAGAAACACACCATTAAACATGCTTGGTAATGCACAGGTATTTAGATAGCAATAGAGTAACTTTGTAGTGATTTTCAGTATACAATATCTGTCAAAACATTGGTATCCAGGCAGCAAGAGGTTTTCCAAAATATTGCAAAAATGTAGAGAACTTCTTCAAGATTATGGGGTAATCTCACAAGATTACCAGGAAAGAAAGTGTGACCTAAACACTGATAAAGTTGATTGACTGTTCGATTTTTCTTTCACCATTACTTTGGTGAGCTGGCCGTTGTTTTTAATAAAGAAATACCCAGTAAATGCATAAATAAATATATTTTTTCTTGCAGTTGCATCAAGGATTAAAGTCAATTTGCGTTGCATAACATGCCCCTTTAATTAATTGCCTACAATTGCTGACACATTCTTGGAAGTCTCTTTACTGGTGGCTACAAAAATAGTAAGTAAGTGTTTCTCTCTTTTTTATGTAGCTTGCCATTTTTCATAGCCTTTTTCCATTTACACTTCTCATTCTAAATAATTGCCTTAAATAGACAGTCTACTCCAAATTTTGTATTGTTTAAAAATATAGATAATCCCTTTATTATTCAATCCCTAGTTTGGCATTACCAGCCCTGTTATAATAATAGATGTTTTACCCCTGTGATTACTTTTATAAAAACCTCTGCAGACTGCCTCCTTATCTCAGTTCTTTTGACAGACTTGCATTTGAGCCAATCAGTGCTAAATAAATAATTCCACAGGAGTGAGATATAACAGTTATATTCTCTCTCAGATGTTGTCTCTCCCTTCTCGATCACTCCATTATCATCCAGACTAGTCTTTTCTCTGCAATCTAGTCCAGTCCCTAATTAAAACAGTTAGCATAACAGGTGTGTCTACATGTTATGTCAATCATATGGCGTATAAATGTTTCACTTCACAGAAAGTTTTTTTTCCAAAACAAAATGAGTACATAACCATTTTCTCACATATAGAAGGTTTCTTACAGCAGAAGCAGTAGCCCGCAAAGGAATATGTCCCCCTGCTTACTTTGAGATAAGATGTTGTTAGGGAACAGACAGCAAAACTCAAAACAGTAGAGAATCATATGTAACTTACATTTTTAAAGGCATTTTCATTAATGGGATATATGCGCTAAACATGTATATATACTTTTCAGCCCACAAAACAGCAACAATGTGCTGGGTACAACTACATAAATATGGTTACTACTTTTTCTTACTGTACCTGCAGCTCTCTTTAAATCCATTTTCTTATTTTTATTTATTTCAGAAGCCAGTTGGTAAAGCTCTGTATCTTTATACTGGTTGCCACCATCTTGTAGCTTGCGTATTGTTGCATCCTGTGATAGAAGCAGTGCGCTTCACAGATTAATAATGTTAACTGCTTTATGACAGCTGTACCTTGTACTTTTGGATAGCTTGCAAAATAGAAAGCAGAAGTTTTACATTTTTCTGTTTTTTTAACACATTTTAAAAGTTAAATATCCGAATATAAAAAGCCCCCAGGAATAATTTAAAGCAATGCAGCCCCTGCAAAAGCATACAGTTTCTGCTCTGTGTTCTGCACATTAAAGGGACATGAAACCCAACATTTTTCTTTCATGATTAAGATAGAGAATACAATTTTAAACAACTTTCCAATGTACTTCTATTATTTAATGTGATTCCTTCTCTTGTTATCATTTGCTGAAAGATTTATCTAGGCAAATTCACGAGCAGCAGAGAACCTAGGTTCTAGCTGTTGATTGGTGGCTGCATATATATATTAAATTTGATTGGCTCACCCATGTGTTCAGTTAGAAACTAGTAGTGCAGTGCTGCTCCAAAATATTTGGGTTTCATGTTCCTTTAACGCTTGCCAAGAAGACAACAATATCACTAATCTGTGAATCCATACTGCTTCAGTCACAGTGTGTGAGAACTCTTAAAGGGATATGAAACCCAACATTTTTCTTTCATAATTCAGATAAACCATGCAATTTTAAACAACTTTCTAATGTACTTCTATTATAATTGTGTCTTTGTTCTTTTGGTATCTTTTGTTGAAAGCAGGGATGTATGCTTCGGATCCACCTATTTCTGGAGCACTATATGGCAGCAGTTTTGCAAGAATGTTATCCATTTGCAAGAGTACTAGATAGGAGCACTATTATCTGCCATGTAGTGATCCAGATGCCTACCTGTGTAGCTCAGAATATAATGGGGAAAAACATAATTTATGTAAGAACTTACCTGATAAATTAATTTCTTTCCTGGTGGCGAGAGTCCATGATTTGTTACACATGGGATATACATTCCTACCAGGAGGAGGCAAAGTTTCCCAAACCTAAAACCCTATAAATACCTCACCAACCTCACACATATCTCAGTTTAACGTATAGCCAAGAAGTGAGGTGTTAAAAAGGAGTAAGAAAAAGCCGGAAAAAAAGGAACAGGAAAAAAGATGTGATCTGTTAAAAACAACCCTTAATAGGGAGAGGACCTCGTGGACTCTCACCACAATGAAAAAAATTAATTTATCAGGTAAGTTCTTACATAAATTATGTTTTCTTTCATATAGGTGGTGAGAGTCCATGATTTGATACACATGGGATATAATACCCAAGATGTGGAAGTCCATGAGTAACAAAAATAAAGGGAGGGATAAAATCTAAACAGCTTTTTTGCTGAGAAATTAAATCCAGAATGAAAGTCTTTTAATAATTAAAAAACTCAAAACAATGTATAGGCAATAGAATCAAAGAGTGACCACTGCCTGAAGAACCTTCCTACCAAAAGCTGCTTCTGAAGAGGCAAAAACATAAAAATAGTAAAATTTGGTAAAAGTATGCAAAGAAGACCAAGTGGCTGCTTTGCAGATTTGATCAACTGAAGCCTCATTCTTGAAAGCTCAAGATGTGGCGACTGATCTTGTAGAATGAGCTGTAATTCTTTGAGGTCGGAGACTGACCCACTTCCAAATAAGCTTTGTAAATCAGAAGTTTTAACCAAGATGCTAAGGAATTAACAGAAGCTTTCTGACCCTTTTGTGAAACAGAAAAAATAACAAATAAACTTGAAGTCTTTCTGAAATCTTTAGTGGCATCAACATAATATTTCAAAGCTCTAACAACATCTTAAGAGTGTAACAACTTTTCATCATCATTCCTATTATAGGGCACAAAGGACGGACAACAATTTCCCTGTTAATATTGTTATAATTAACAACCTTTGGCAAGAAGTTCGCAAAACTGCTTTATCTTGATGAAAAATCAGATAAGGAGACTCACAAGAGAGGGCAGATAATTCAGAAACTTTTCTGGCAGAAGAAATAGCTAAACGAAACAAGACTTTCCAAGAAAGTAGTTTAATATCCAAAGAATGCGGAAAAAACAAAGATGAACTGCGCTAGCAGATGTAGTTACTGATACCAACAGTGGAAAGGGAATTTCTCCAAAAGATCCTAACAGTACATTAAGGGAAAAAAGTTATCAAACTAGTCTACTCAAAAAATAGAATAGAAACAGTTTGATGCCTGTGGCGCTAGAGAAAAGCTAAACACTAAATACTATATGACTGTTAAGGTATAGTGTTCTAATAGAATTGATATAAAACAATATTGAGGTTACATAAACCACAACAGATTTAACAATGCTATGTTGCAGTTGTAATATAATATGTTAATCAAATTGATATATAATGCTAATCTAATTGATATAGGATAATTTTAATAAGGTTACATATACAACAGCAAATGAATCAAAGCACATAAAAAAACTTCATAAAAGTGTACACAATGAATTTACACAATAAAAGACAATACAAAAACAATTAATAAAAGACAATTCATAAAAAACAATTAAAAACCAATGAATGGAATCAATAGCATATATCTTTAAATATGCAATACGAAAATACTGGCTAGCTGCTCAAAAATTGTTAGCACAAAAATCGTTAGCACAGTCCAAAGCAGCGGTCGTAAGCTATAATAGATTCAAGTAAAGTAAACAATTTGGCTTCCAAATGGTTGATAATGGATCATTCTTGCACCACAAGGTATATTTTCTGGGGATGAAAGAGACAAGAAACACTTGTCACCAGCAGAAGGTTATTCACATTTAAGGTTTCCAATTTTACTTACACTGGAGAGGTGTTGGAGATTAACTGTCCTTGTAGAGGCATCATGGAATGAGCGTTCCTCGCTCTACTACTGTCTGCAACAGTGTCTTTGCAATTGCCACAGCCGGCGGATTCGCTATGCCTCAGGATCCTGGATATACAACTATGGATCCATTCCTCAGCATATTAAAAAAGATTCAAGTGTCAGGAGCAACACGTTTCGTCTTTTGCCGCCTTTGTCAAGCTCTGACTTACCATTACAGACTGGATCTTTATATAGGGATATTGTGTTAATTATATTATAGAGCCAGATTGTGAACAGTTTATGTACAAAATTACCTAATGGATTGATGTACATAATGAAAACTTCTCCATTAGATAAAAGAGTAATTTCGGATCTAATTAATGTTACAGTATATAGTTCACCTATTGTAACCTCTTACAATCTACCTGCAATGGTTACAATATTACATTACATATATTTAAAAAGCTTAGTTCTCTGTAAAAAAGAGGCTTTATTACTCATTATTAATATTATCTAAAAGAACTTCCATAGAAAAAACTTTCAGAGTGGGGAGCAAAAAAGAAGAAAAGATAAAGATAAAGTACAAAATCCTACCATATCATATTACCATTCATTCGCTATTTTTATTATTATTTTGCTATATGATTTTATCACCATTTTACTGGAGCATATTCTGCATTGTATTTAGTTCTATCTAATTATATTGGGCCATAATATATACTATAGTTGTAGAATACCCTTATATTAGATTTTTATGTTAAATACCTTAAATATTTTATTGTGAAATACAGATTATTTTAATGCATTTAGGTTTTTGTTTTGAAAGTCCATTTGCGAAAGCTTTTTTTAATAGTGAGCAACATAGATACAATATTTAAAAAATATATTAAAACAATTATAAAAACTATATAATTTTTTATGTTATCAAAAAGGATTTTTATGTTAGTGTCAAGAATAATATACACTCATTATAGGGACGGTTTTTGGTATTAAAATGATCTCATCAAGATATTTGTAAAGAATGTTATAATACCAAATGTCTATCATAACATATATATACAGCAAATATGTATTATTTTTGTAAACAAGGCAATTTGGAAAGAAAAATTAAGAAAATTTGTTTAGATGGATTAGGGAATATTATTCTGATAGGAAACAGCCTATCTCAAACTCTTGATTAAGACCCTTGTGGGTTAGGGTTTTCATTTCAAAAATCCATTTACTCTCTAACTTCAAGAGGCTGTTATGTGTGTCTGTACCCCTCCAATTGTTGCATTTGATTTGATTTCTTTTCTTTTTTCTGCTTGTTGACACGCTTTACATGTAAGGCATGAAAAAAAAAAACATTAATTACTTTTCCCATAAGATCTTGATCTTTCTTTGTTTTCTTTTTTATTTCAGTTTGGTCTAGAATCGATTTCAGATTTTTGTGATCTTTTATAGACTATCTTTGGGTATTTCGGAAGAAAGTTGCCTATTCTATTGTCACTTTTTAAAACTGCCCAATGTTTTCTGAGGATTTTTTCTATTAATTAACTATTTTGGCTGTATTTAGTGATAAAGGCAACAAATAAAACATTATCATCTTTGCTATTATTTTTTGTGGCTTTTTTAGTCATTAGATCCTTTGTATTTTTAAACCTTTACTTCATTCTTAATAGCCATGATTTTTGTTTCATTGTAACCTCTTGATACAAAATTTTCTTTCAATATGTCTGCTTGTATATCGTAATCTGTATTATTACTAAAATTTTTTCTGATTCATAAAAGTTGCACTTTTGGTATGTTGTCCTTCCATTTATGATGGTGACAACTTGTTTGATGTATATAATTGTTCGCATCTACGGTTTTAAAATGCGTTTTTGTATTCATGATATTGTTTGTTACATAGATTTCGAGATCTAGGAAGTTAATCTTCTCATTGCTCAATTCACTAGTGAATTTGAGATTTATGTCATTAGTGTTAATTTCTACTATGAATTGTTCAAATTAATTTCTAGTACCTCTCCAGATTATTATAATATCATCAATGTACCGTTTATAGAAGACCAGATTTGCCGCAAGCTTGCTACTATCCAGGAAATTTCTTTCCCATAATCCCATAAAGAGATTTGCACAACTTGGGGAAAATCTGGTCCCCATAGCTGTCCCACATTTTTGTAAGAAAAAATGATTATAGTAGGAAAAATAATTATGAGACAATATAAAATCTATACCTTCCAAGATGAATAGTTTCTGTGGGGGTTTTATGGTGTCATCATTATCCAGAATTTTTGTTGTTGCTTTGAACCCATCTTTATGTGCAATGCAGGTATATAACGAGGTTACGTCACATGTGGCGAACCAATAACCATCCACTTTTAATACTTTGGTAGAGTATTTTAGAAAAGAAGGCAAATCTCTCACATATTTCTGTAAGTAGATGTCAATGTACTCAGAAATATTTGAAGTAATTGAGTTAATCCCTGATACTATTGGCCTACCGGTGGGGAGACTAGGGATTTGTGGATCTTCGGCAGTACAATAACATTATTTTGGGATTTTTTTAGGTATAAATATTCACTTTCTTTCTTATTTAAGATTCCTTCCTCACTCGCTTTATCTAAAAGTACTTTCAATTGTATATTAAACTGTGATGTAGGATTATTGGTTATTTTGCAGTAGGTGGCAGAATCTCCCAGAATATTTTTGCATATTTAACTGTAATCTTCAGAATTCAGAATAACAATCCCCCCCTTATCTGCTGGCTTCAGCACAATGTTATCATTAGCTTCTAATTCTCTGATTACCTGTAATTGTTTTTTACTGAGGTTATTGAATATTTTCTCAATTTTTTTATCTTTAATATTTTCTATATCCCAGGTAATCAATTTTTCAAAAGTTTCAATCGCACAGCCTTTATCATGTTTAGGATAAAAGTTAGACTTTTTTTTTAAAATTTGTATGTATAAACCCATTGGTATCTGTAGGGTTAACTTGAGCCATTTTTTCCACTTCTGTTCTTGCAAACCATCTTTTGACCATTAGTTTCTTAATGAATTTATGCGCATGTATGTTTGTTCCAAATTTGTCTAACTAGTGGGGGAAAATGTCAATCCTTTACTTTGAATTTCTTTGTGGGTTTACTTTAATTTAAATTTAATCAGGTTAAAGATACCATTATGTTTATTCAATCCCAATTTCTTATTTTTTTTGTGTCCATTTTGTTCCTCCTCTATTTCCTCTTTTTCTGATGCCCATCTTTTTTTTACATTTCTTTGTGATAATGGGCTTTCTAGTATCTAGCCTTTCACCTACCCCTAAAAAATGGTGATTCCTAATGCTCTTCTCATCTCTGTTGAAATTTTCATTTTCTATTGGTCTGGAGGTGCTTGGTCTAGGTGAGTTATATCTCAACTCTTCCACATACCTTAGTGATTCATATCTATTTTCTAATACTACTCCTATATTTTTGGTATTATTACTGTTAGTATTATGGTATGCATTTCCATAATGGTTTGAAGTAGTTCTCTAGTTCCCATTTTGTGTAGAATTATTTGTATTTCTTTCAAACCTATTGTTATATTGGTGTCTGTTAATGGTACATAATTCTTATTTCTATTATAGTGATATCTGTGTTGGTTGGAAGATGTGAAATTTCTCTTAGGCTCATAGTTAGTAGAGTTGTGTATTGAGGTTCTAGAGTCTCTCTGTTCATGTGTATTGTAGTTAATTCTCTGGGTGTGTGTGACTGTGTTCTCCTTAGCAGACTCCTGTCTTATACTTCTCAATCTATGTGAATTTTACTTATTTTCTTCTAGGTTTTGTAGGTGAGATAAATAATCTTCTTTATCCCTACTAAATTTGCCTATTTTAACTTTTAGTAGCTCCTCCTTAGTGGAGTCCATAAGTTTTTTAATTTCCTTTTCTTTTTTTATATTCTTCCAATTTATTAAATTCTTGCAACTTTTCTTCTAACTCCCTGATTTCTACTTCCAATTTTTTTAGAATTTCATTTCTATATTCTTTAATTAACTTCACTAAGTTAAAAGAAGCTACTTCTAAGATATTACTCAATTTTACTTTAAACTTAGGATCTTCAATATTAAATGCACATTCTTTCTTGAATCTAAGTCCTCTTGGGACTCTTTTTACTTCTAAATATTTATCTAAGAATATGTACTATGTCCTGTGTTTCATTTCTAAAAGAAGTTTACTTTCTAGTTCTTTAATTAAATAAAAAAATGATTCTACATTCTCTTTTGTTACAATTACCTCTCTAGAAAAGAAAGTATTCATATCCTTATATAGATCTTTACGATAATCAAATAAATTTTTCTCACCCATACTGCAGCAGCAGAATCAAAAGTGGAGCAATAGATTAGAAAGTGGAAAAAAAACAAAGATGAACTGTGCTAGCAGATGAAGTTAGTGATACCAACAATGGAAAGGGAATTTCTCCAAAAAACCCTAACAGTACATTAAGGAGAAAAAGTTATCAAACTAGTCTACTCAAAAAATAGAATAGAAACAGTTTGACGCATGTGGCACTAGAGAAAAGCTAAACACTAAATACTATATGACTGTTAAGGTATAGTGTTCTAATAGAATTGATATAAAACAATATTGAGGTTACATAAACCACAACAAGCAATTTGATTAACATATTAATTTACAACTGCAACATAGTATTGTTAAATCTGTTGTGGTTTATGTAACCTCAATATTGTTTTATACCAATTCTTTTAGAATATCCTATATGTTTTATACTAAACATGATAAAGGCTGTGCAATTGAAACTTTTGAAAAATTGATTACCATGGATATAGAAAATATTATAGATGAAAAAATTGAGAAAATATTCAATAACCTCAGTAAAAAAACAATTACAGGTAATCAGAGAATTAGAAGCTAATGAGAACATAGTGCTAAAGCCAGCAGATAAGGGGGGGGGGTTGTTATTCGTAATTCTGAAGATTACAGTAAAATATGCGAAAATATTGTGGGAGTTTCTGCCACCTACTGCAAAATAACCAATAATCCTACATCACAGTTTAATATAAAATTTAAAGTACTTTTAGATAAAGTGAGTGAGGAAGGAATTTTAAATAAGAAAGAAAGTGAATATTTATTTCTAAAAAATCCCAAAATAGCATTATTGTACTGCCTAATGAAGATCCACAAATCCCTAGTCTCCCCACTGGTAGGCCAATAGTATCAGGGATTAACTCAATTACTTTAAATATTTCTGAGTACATTGACATCTACTTACAGAAATGTTTGATTTGCCTACTTTTCTAAAATACCCTACCAAAGTATTAAAAGTATTAGAAAATATTACATGGGAGGGTGGTTATTGGTTTGCCACATGTGTCGTAACCTCAGTATATACCTGCATTGCACATAAAGATGGGATAAAATCAACAACAAATAATTCTGGATAACGATGACACCATAAAACCCCCCAAAAAACTATTCATCTTGGAAGGTATAGATTTTATATTGAATATAGTCTATCTTTTAGAATGTAAGTGTGGCCAGCAATATATAGACGAGTCAGAAAGACCCCTGAGGGACAGAATTAGGGAACGCATTCTATCCATAAAAATCCAAGACCAAATAAGGACCTCCCTATCTCAAAACATTTATTTAGGTGCAACAATGCCAACAAGAAGTATTTAAAATATACAGGCATAGCGAAGGTTAAAAAGAATTGGAGGGGTACAGACACACATAACAGCCTCTTGAAGTTAGAGAGTAAATTGATTTTTTAAATGAAAACCCTAACCCCCAAGGGTCTTAATCAAGAGTTTGAGATAGGCTTATCCTATCAGAATAATATTCCCTATTCTATCTAAACAAATTTTCTTAATTTTTCTTTCCAAATTGCTTTGCCCATCAAGAACCCCTTAAAGCAATGTATATAAATATATATAGACATTTGATATTATAACACTCTTGACAAATATCTTGATGAGGTCATTTTAATACCAAAACCGTCCCTATAATGAGTGTATATTATTCTTGACACTAACATAAAAATCCTTTTTGATAACACAAAAATTATATCTTTTTATAGAATGTTTTATACATTTTTTATATATTTTATCTATGTTGCGCTCTATTAAAAAAGCTCTCCTAAATCGACTTTTGAAACAAAAACTGAAATGCATTAAAATAATCTGTATTTCACAATAAAATATTTAAGGTATTTAACATAAAAATCTAATATAAGGGTATCTTACAACTATGGTATATATTATGGCCCAATATAATTAGATAGAACTAAATACAATGCAGAATATGCTCCAGAAAAATGGTGACAATATCATATAGCAAAATAATAATAAAAATAGTGATTGAGTGGTAATATGATATGGTAAAATATTGTTCTTTATCTTTTCTTCTTTCGTCTTTTTTGGTCCCCACTCTGAATTTTTTTTCTATGGAAGTTCTTTTAGATAATATTAATCATGAGTAATAAAGCCTCTTTTTTATAGAGAACTAAGCTTTTTAAATATATGTAATGTAATATTGTAATTAATGCAGGTAGATTGTAAGCGGTTACAATAGGTGAACTATATATGGGTAATATTAATCAGATCTGAAATTACTCTTTTATTTAATGGAGAAGTTTCCATTATGTACATCAATTCGAAATGTATGCCAAGAAAAATTATGAGTGAAACACCAGCAAACCTTATAATACATTTTCCTGGAAACAGGTATTTCTTGCTTGAATCATAGTATTACTTACAGTGTCTGAAAAACCTCTGTGACTGAGAACTAGGTGTTCAACTCCATGGCATTAAGTTCAGAGATTTTATGTCTGGATGAAAGATGGGACCTTGAGACAGAAGGTCGGGTCTTAGAGGAAGATGCCATGGCGGGTAGCTGGACATCCAAACTCGATCTGCATACCAGATCCTGAGAGGCCATGCAGAGGCTAACAGAAGTACAGATGATTGTTCCATCTTAATTTTTGAAATCACTCTGACTAGCAGAACTATTGGAGGAAATATATAAGCATATTAGAATTTCCAAGAAACTGCTAGAGCATCCGTCATTTCTGCCTGAGGATCCTGTGACATTGCAAGGTATCTGGGAAGTTTCTTGTTCAAACAAGAGGCCATGAGATCTATCCGGGGAAGACCCCAGATTTGAACAATCTGTAAGAATACATTCTGGTGGAGAGACCATTTTCCTTGGTGTAGTGACTGACGGCTGAGATAATCTGCCTCCCAGTTGTCCACACCTGGGATGTGAATCGCAATGATGAGACAGGAATTGGTCTCTGCCCAAGAAAGTATCTAAAAACACTTATTTCATGGCTAGGTAACTTCAAGTTTCCCCTTGATGATTGACATATTGTCTGTCTGAAAACTAAGATAAGGTTCGTTCTTTAAAAGAGATCAAGCTTGAAGAGCTTTGTAAAGAGCACAGAGTTTTAAGATATATATCAGAATTTGTGTTTCCTGAGCATTCCAGACTCCTTGTGCAGTCAGGGACCCCAATACTGCTCCCCAACCTGTAAGACTTGCATCTGATGTGATCACAGACCAGGTAGGACAAACAAAGGAAGCCCCCTGAAGATGTTGGTGGTGTAGCCACCATGTCAGAGAAAAACAAGTGTTGTGATCCAAGAATATTAGTTCTGATATTCAAGTATAATCCTTGCACCGTTGGTGCAACATGCAAAGTTGAAGAGGCCTCATATGAAAATGAGCAAAGGGGATCGCGTCCAATGCTGCAATCATAAGGCCTAACACCTCCATCCATGTACATAGCCACTGAAGGGTATGATAGAGACTGAAGATTCAAACATGCTGAGACTAGTTGTGTTTATCTCTGGACACTGAATCTATTTGGAAACCCAAATAAATGACCCTTGTTTGAGGAATCAAGAAACTCTTCAGAAAATTGATCCTCAAACCATGATTTTGAAGAAACAACAATAGTTGATTCGTTTGAGATTCTGCTAAATGAAAAGATTGAGCAAGAACCCAGATATCGTCCAAATAAGGAAACACCACAGTACCATGTCCTCTGATTACAGATAGAAGGGCACCGAGGATTCTTGAAAATATTCTTGGTGCTGTTGCTAGACCAAATGGAAGAGCAACAAATTGAAAAAGCTTTTTTTATAAAAAAATATCTGAGAAATTGAAATTGATCAGGGTGAATACTGATGTGAAGATAAGCATCCTGTAAGTCTATTGTGGGCATATAATGACCTTGATGAACAAAAGGCAGAATAATCCTTATAGTTTCCATCTTGAAGGTTGGAATTCTCACAAATTTGTTTAATGTTTTCAGATCCAATATTGGTCTGAATGAATTCTCCTTCTTTGGTGCAATGAATAGATTTGGATAAAAATCCTTTCCTTGTTCCTGTACTGGAACTGGGACAATCACTACCATGACTTCTAGATGTGAGACACATGTTAGAAAGGCTTGAGCTTTTAATGGATGTTTTGGAACATGAGTTAAATTAAACCATCTCCTTGGGGGTCTGATTTTTAAACCAATTTGATATCCCTGAGAGATAGTATTTTGAATCCAGGGATTTTGGACAGATTCTGACCAAATTGTTAGAAAAAGTTTTAATCTGCCCCCTACCAGAAGAACTGGGTTGGGGGCCACACCTTCATATTGTTTTCTTTACAGGATTAGGTTTCTTGAACTGTTTTGATTTATTCCAGTTGGAAGAAGGTCTCCAATTAGAGCCAGGGGCTTTTGGAGAGGGGTAAAACAATTAGGAACCTTGAATTTTCTCTTAGATCTATAATCTTGAGGCAGAAAAACTGACTTACCTCCAGTAATGGAAGAAATAATAAAATCTTATTGAGAACCAAAAAGATTTGTACCCTGAAAAGAAAGAGATTATAATCTCAGTTTAGAGACCAAATCAGCATATTAATATTTAAGCCATAAAGTTCTTCTAGAAAGAATAGCTAAGGACATGGTTTTAGTATTAATCTTAATTATGTCAAATACTGCATCACAAATAAAAAGATTTGCTTCTTGAAGTAAATGAATAACATTAAAAGATTCAAGATCTGAAGAAAATTGCTGAGCAAGATTAGAAAGCCAAAAAGTAGAGTCAGCGGCTACGTCAGCAATAGATATAGCTGGCCTAAGGACATAACCATTATGTAAATAAGTCCTTCTCAAAAAAGATTTAAGTTTCCTATCAAAAGGATCTTTGAAAGAAGTACTATCCTCTAAGGGAATTGTAGTACATTTAGCTAGAGAAGAAATAGCCCCATCTACTTTGGGAATAGTTTCCCATAGCTCTAAATTAGCAACAGGTAAAGGATACAATTTTTTAAACCTAGATGTAGGGTTAAAAGAAGTACCAGGCTTAGACCATTCTTTAGAAATAATACTAGAAACTGCATTAGGAACAGGGAATATTTCTGGAAGGTCAATGGTAGATTTAAAAAAAGAATTTAACTTGTTACAAGGAATATCCTCAGAAGGTTTAGCTTCTTCAATTCCCAAAGTGACTAAAACTTATTTTAAAAGGGAACGAATGTGTTCAATTTTAAATAAAAAAGAAGATTTATCTGGTTCTATGTCAGATAGGGGGGCCTCAGAATCAGAGGAACCATCATTATAAGAGGATACATCAGTATTAGTCTGATCATTACATACTTTACTAGATGTAAAACATGGGCTGATCTCTTACACTTATTTGAAGGCGGAATTTCAGTCTGAGCCTTTTGAATTGAAGCAGTAATAAAAGTCTTCATTGCTGGGGATACGCCATCTATATCCATCTGTGGAACTGAAACAGGAGTATTTGAAACCATAGAGACATTATTAGGACGTAATAAAAACACTATACATGAGTCACATAAATTTGCTGAAGATGGCACTTCAGAAGTTTTACTAAAAACACACTTAGCTTTAGTAGAACGGTGTACAACAGACTCAGGTCCTATGGTGGTTTTAGGGACAGAAGCAGTATGTTCCACTATGGCAAAAAAACTGTGAAAACATATTTTTTGTTTACTAAATAAACTTTGAGGATTTGGAAAAGTGTGTGCTCAAAAAAATCCTTAATAAAATAAATGTTACTAAAAACATTAAATATAGAGTGCTCTTAAAAGCCTCAGTTAAAAGCCCCTATATTAGAAATGAGGGTGAAACACAAACAGGAGAGCATCTACTTAAATAAAAAAGAGTGCAAAATAATATCAGCAAAAAAAGCATGCCGGCACATCTATGACGTCACCGGGAGCACAAAAAAGGCGGCCGCCCTTGTAAGAAAATGTTTCCCCCGGTGACAATAAGTAAAAAACCACCTGCACTATAACGATCTACATTCAGGATAGAGAGACTCAGAAAAAAACTAAAACTCTACCATTAGGCAAATCTTTAAAAGCCAAAATTTACCTTCCCTGTAAATAAAAAAAACACATGCTTGTTCCTGGGCCACAAATATAACAGTATAAGCATAAACTTAACAAGTGCCCAATAAAAAGCCCTGTCTAGGAAGAAAAAATATATACTTACCTGTATTATTTGTAGACACATGTCCACTCTTTAAGCAAACGGGCAACAAGTATTGAAAAATCAACAGAGGTAGAAGATAGGAGTATGTAGAACTGTAATAGGAGGCAGAAAAAGGCTTACTACGACCGAATTTACAGAGGGCCTTAGAAATACTACCAGTGGTTTCACAACATGAAGTCTAAAGGCTAAACTCCCCAAACATCCTATACTGTAACTCTGAGGGGAAACCGGACATCAGTATACACTGAAGCACATATCTTAAGCACATCATACTTTAACCACCTCCAAGAAAAGCAAAGTTTAAACTGAGATATGAGTTAGGTGGGTGAGGTAAATATAGGCTTTGAGGTTTGGGAAACTTTGCCTCCTCCTGGTAGAAATGTATATCCCATGTGTAACAAATCGTGGACTCTTGCCACCTATATGAAAGAAAAGCAAATTTGATAACAGAAGTAAATTGGAAATTTTGGTATGCTCTCCAAAGAAAATGTTTGGGTTTCATATCCCTCTAAACTCAAACGGCTAGATTTGGAGTTTTGTCGGTAACGACCCGAAAAACTAACGCCGGCTTTTTTCTGGCCGCACCATAAAAATAACTCTGGTATTGAGAGTCCACATAAAGGCTGCGTTAGGCTCCAAAAAAGGAGCGTAGAGCATTTTTAACGCAGCTTCAACTCTCCAGAGTTGCTTACGGACGCGGCCAGCCTCAAAAACGTGCTTGTGCACGATTCCCCCATAGGAAACAATGGGGCTGTTTGAGCTGAAAAAAAACCTAACACCTGCAAAAAAGCCGCGTTCAGCTCTTAACGCAGCCCCATTGTTTGCTATGCGGAAACACTTCCTACGTCTGCACCTAACACTCTAACATGTACCCCGAGTCTAAACACCCCTAACCTTACACTTATTAACCCCTATTCTGCCGCCCCTGCTATCGCTGACACCTGCATTTTATTTTTAACCCCTAATCTGCCGCTCCGTAAACCGCCGCTACTTACATTATCCCTATGTACCCCTAATCTGCTGCCCTAACATCGCCGACCCCTATATTATATTTATTAACCCCTAATCTGCCCCCCTCAACGTCGCCTCCAGCTGCCTACACTTATTAACCCCTAATCTGCCGAGCGGACCGCACCGCTATTATAATAAAGTTATTAACCCCTAATCCGCCTCACTAACCCTATAATAAATAGTATTAACCCCTAATCTGCCCTCCCTAACATCGCCGAAACCTAACTTCAATTATTAACCCCTAATCTGCCGACCGGAGCTCACCGCTATTCTAATAAATGGATTAACCCCTAAAGCTAAGTCTAACCCTAACACTAACACCCCCCTAAATTAAATATTCCTACCTTACAGGGAGTGCAGAATTATTAGGCAAATGAGTATTTTGACCACATCATCCTCTTTATGCATGTTGTCTTACTCCAAGCTGTATAGGCTCGAAAGCCTACTACCAATTAAGCATATTAGGTGATGTGCATCTCTTTAATGAGAAGGGGTGTGGTCTAATGACAACAACACCCTATATCAGGTGTGCATAATTATTAGGCAACTTCCTTTCCTTTGGCAAAATGGGTCAAAAGAAGGACTTGACAGGCTCAGAAAAGTAAAAAATAGTGAGATATCTTGCAGAGGGACCAGCACTCTTAAAATTGCAAAGCTTCTGAAGCGTGATCATCGAACAATCAAGCGCTTCATTCAAAATAGTCAACAGGGTCGCAAGAAGCGTGTGGACAAACCAAGGCGCAAAATAACTGCCCATGAACTGATAAAAGTCAAGCGTGCAGCTGCCAAGATGCCACTTGCCACCAGTTTGGCCATATTTCAGAGCTGCAACATCACTGGAGTGCCCAAAAGCACAAGGTGTGCAATACTCAGAGACATGGCCAAGGTAAGAAAGGCTGAAAGACGACCACGACTGAACAAGACACACAAGCTGAAACGTCAAGACTGGGCCAAGAAATATCTCAAGACTGATTTTTCTAAGGTTTTATGGACTGATGAAATGAGAGTGAGTCTTGATGGGCCCGTGGCTGGATTGGTAAAGGGCAGAGAGCTCCAGTCCGACTCAGACGCCAGCAAGGTGGAGGTGGAGTACTGGTTTGGGCTGGTATCATCAAAGATGAGATTGTGGGGCCTTTTCGGGTTGAGGATGGAGTCAAGCTCAACTCCCAGTCCTACTGCCAGTTTCTGGAAGACACTTTCTTCAAGCAGTGGTACAGGAAGAAGTCTGCATCCTTCAAGAAAAACATGATTTTCATGCAGGACAATGCTCCATCACACGCGTCCAAGTACTCCACAGCGTGGCTGGCAAGAAAGGGTATAAAAGAAGAAAATCTAATGACATGGCCTCCTTGTTCACCTGATCTGAACCCCATTGAGAACATGTGGTCCATCATCAAATGTGAGATTTACAAGGAGGGAAAACAGTACACCTCTCTGAACAGTGTCTGGGAGGCTGTGGTTGCTACTGCACGCAATGTTGATGGTGAACAGATAAAACACTGACAGAATTCATGGATGGCAGGCTTTTGAGTGTCCTTGCAAAGAAAGGTGGCTATATTGGTCACTGATTTGTTTTTGTTTTGTTTTTGAATGTCAGAAATGTATATTTGTGAATGTTGAGATGTTATATTGGTTTGACTGGTAAAAATGAATAATTAAAATGGGTATATATTTGTTTTTTGTTAAGTTGCCTAATAATTATGCACAGTAATAGTCACCTGCACACACAGATATCCCCCTAAAATAGCTATAACTAAAAACAAACTAAAAACTACTTCCAAAACTATTCAGCTTTGATATTAATGAGTTTTTTGGGTTCATTGAGAACATGGTTGTTGTTCAATAATAAAATTAATCCTCAAAAATACAACTTGCCTAATAATTCTGCACTCCCTGTAATTCCGATTGGCTGATAGAATCCTATCAGCCAATCGGAATTCGAGGGACGCCATCTTGGATGACGTCCCTTAAAGGAACTGTCATTCTTCAGTTGGACGTCGCCGGAAGAAGATGGGTCCGCGGTGGAGGTCTTCAGGATGGAGCCGGTCGTCATCAGATGAAGATAGAAGATGCCGCTTGGATCAAGATGGTTGCTGGTCCGGATCGCCTCTTCTTCCCGGATAGGATGAAGACTTTGGAGCCTCTTCTGGACCTCTTCAGCCACCGGATGATGGATCGCTTGGGTTGGATGAAGATTTTGGAGCCAGGACGGATCGGTGATACCTGGTGAGGTGAAGACAAGGTAGGATGATCTTCAGGGGCTTAGTGTTAGGTTTATTTAAGGGGGGTTTGGGTTAGATTAGGGGTATGTGGGTGGTGGGTTGTAATGTTGGGGGGGGGTATTGTATGTTTTTTTTTACAGGCAAAAGAGCTGAATTTCTTGGGGCATGCCCCGCAAAGGGCCATGTTCAGGGCTGGTAAGGTAAAAGAGCTTTTAACTTTAGTAATTTAGAATAGGGTAGGGCATTTTTTATTTTGGGGGGCTTTGTTGTTTTATTAGGGGGCTTAGAGTAGGTGTAATTAGTTTAAAATTGTTGTAATATTTTTCTTATGTTTGTAAATATTTTTTTATTTTTTGTAACTTAGTTCTTTTTTATTTTTTGTACTTTAGCTAGTTTATTTAATTGTATTTATTTGTAGGAACTGTATTTAATTAATTTATTGATAGTGTAGTGTTAGGTTAATTGTAGGTAATTGTAGGTAGTTTATTTAATTAATTTATTGATAGTTTAATTGTAACTTAGGTTAGTATTTATTTTACAGTTAATTTTGTAATTATTTTAACTATTTTAGCTATTAAATAGTTCTTAACTATTTAATAGCTATTGTACCTGGTTAAAATAAATACAAAGTTACCTGTAAAATAAATATAAATCATAAAATAGCTATAATATAATTATAATTTATATTGTAGCTATATTAGGATTTATTTTACAGGTAAGTATTTAGCTTTAAATAGAAATAATTTATTTAATAAGAGTTAATTAATTTCGTTAGATGTAAATTATATTTAATTTAGGGGGGTGTTAGTGTTAGGGTTAGACTTAGCTTTAGGGGTTAATACATTTATTAGAGTAGCAGTGAGCTCCAGTCGGCAGATTAGGGGTTAATAATTGAAGTTAGGTGTCGGCAATGTTAGGGAGGGCAGATTAGGGGTTAATACTATTTATTATAGGGTTAGTGATGCGGATTAGGGGTTAATAACTTTATTATAGTAGCGCTCAGGTCCGCTCGGCAGATTAGGGGTTAATAAGTGTAGGCAGGTGGAGGCGACGTTGAGGGGGGCAGATTAGGGGTTAATAAATATAATATAGGGGTCGGCGGTGTTAGGGGCAGCAGATTAGGGGTACATAAGGATAACGTAGGTGGCGGTGCTTTGCGGTCAGCAGATTAGGGGTTAATAAGTGTAGGCAGGTGGAGGCGACGTTGAGGGGGGCAGATTAGGGGTTAATAAATATAATACAGGGGTCGGCGGTGTTAGGGGGAGCAGATTAGGGGTACATAAGGATAACGTAGGTGGCGGTCGGCAGATTAGGGGTTAAAAAAATTTATTTGAGTGTCGGCGATGTGGGGGGACCTCGGTTTAGGGGTACATAGGTAGTTTATGGGTGTTAGTGTACTTTAGAGTACAGTAGTTAAGAGCTTTAGAAACCGGCGTTAGCCCAGAAAGCTCTTAACTACTGACTTTTTTCCTGCGGCTGGAGTTTTGTCGTTAGATGTCTAACGCTCACTTCAGAAACGACTCTAAATACCGGAGTTAGAAAAATCCCATTGAAAAGATAGGATACGCAATTGACGTAAGGGGATCTGCGGTATGGAAAAGTCGCGGCTGAAAAGTGAGCGTTAGACCCTATTTTGAGTGACTCCAAATACCGGAGGTAGCCTAAAACCAGCGTTAGGAGCCTCTAACGCTGGTTTTCACGGCTACCACCAAACTCCAAATCTAGGCCAAAGATAGCAGCATCCAGTGTGAAGATACAGAGTTTCACTAACTAGCACTTATAAAGGGTTAAAATAAGAGAGCAACTTAAAGAGAACTGCATCCACAAGAAAAAACAAACAAAAACAAAAAACAATAGCATGGTGAAAAGTAACTTAAGTATAATAGTTCCCAGCAGCTTAATGTTACTTTAATACAATGAGCAGGTCTTTAAAAATAAAGAATAAAGCACCTGAAAACCCTAGTTTGTATGTTTTTGTGCTCTCCTTTATTTTGGGTATACAGCAACAGCTGTAAATGAGCTAGTGCACTGTTGTAAACAATCACTGTGCAGTAAGTAGCTGGATAAGGCTAATTGAAAAGTACAAAATTGTAGTTTCAGCCTCACAATGGACACTTAAACATTCATAATTTTCAGAGCTATTATACAGCAAAAGCATGAATAATAATGACTAATGAATATTGCTATGTTGTTATATATGCATTAAAGGGACAGTCAAGCCCCCAAAAAACTTTCATTTTTCAAATAGGGCACGTAATTTTAAACAACTTTCCAATTTACTTTTAGCAACAATTTTGCTTTGTTCTCTTGGTATTCCAGTTGAAAACAAACCTAGGAAGGCACATATGATAATTTCTAAGCCCTTGAAGGCTGCCTCTATTTTATTTACTTTTCACAGCAGGGGAGAGCAAGCTCATGTAGGCAATATAGATAGCATTGTGATCACGCCCGTGGCTAGTGGCAGACACTGCACTAATTGGCTAAAAGGCAAGTCAAGAGATAATTACTAAAAGTCATGGGCGCGATCCGATATACGGCGTAGTTTGCGGTGCAAGCGAGGGAACCCGCGTCGCCCGCAGTTTCAGCTCGCATCTCGAGCTATCCAATATACGGCGCAGTCAGATGCTAACGCGCCGTAAGTCGGATAAACCAGCGATGTCCAGAAATCTGCGCAAGTACAAATTTCTGGCGTCGCCAGTGACTTGCGCCACGTTAGAAACTGCCGGCACCTACAAAACCTGACTAAAATATGAAATCACCCACACTGTCTAACACGCCTCCCTAACATAGTCCGAAACGTCTAACACGCCTCCCTAACATAGCCCGACACGTCTAACCCTCTATCCGCTATCCCCCCTCACTAGCCTAACAATAAAATATGTATTAACCCCTAAACCGCCGCTCCCAAACCCCGCCGCAACCTAATAAAGTTATTAACCCCTAAACCGCCGCCAGCTAAATTAAATCTATAACCCCCTAAAGTGAGCCCCTACCCCGCCGCTATCTATTTTAAAATTATTAACCCCTAATCTAATCCCCCTACTCCGCCGCCATCTATATTAAATTATTTAACCCCTAAAATACTAAACTATCCCTACCACTAAACCTAAGTCTAACCCTACAAATAGCCCTGAAAAGGGCTTTTTGCGTGGCATTGCCCCAAAGTAACAGCTCTTTTGCCAGCCCTTAAAAGGGCTTTTTGCGGGGCATGCCCCAAAGAATTCAGCTCTTTTGCCAGCCCTTAAAAGGGCTTTTGGCGGGGCTTTGTCACAAAGTAAACTGCTCTTTTGCCTACAATCTACATCCCCCTACACCGCGGCTACCTATAATAAATGTATTAACCCCTAATATAATCCCCCTACACCGCCGCCAGCTATATTAACTTTATTAACCCTAATTATATTAGGGTTAATATAGTTAATATAGTTATTATATTATATATATTAACTATATTAACCCTAATTATATTAGGGTTAATATAGTTAATATCGTTATTATATTATATATATATATATATATATATATATATATATATATATTAAGTATAATAACCCTATCTAACTCGTAATTAAGGTAGAAAAATCTGATTGGCTGATTCAATCAGCCAATCAGATTCAAGTTCAATCTGATTGGCTGATTGGTTCAGCCAATCGGATTGAACTTGAATCTGATTGGCTGATTCAATCAGCCAATCAGATTTTTCTACCTTAATTCCGATTGGCTGATAGAATCCTATCAGCCAATCGGAATTCGACGGACGCCATCTTGGATCACGTCATTTAAAGGTACCTCATTCGTCGTTCAGTCGTTGGCCGGGATGGATGCTCTGCGTCGGAGGAGCGGCGAATGAAGATTGAAGATGCCGCTTGATGGAAGATGCTGCGGGATGGAAGAAGACTTTGCTGCCGCTTGGATAAAGACATCGCCTGGATCAGATGAGGAGTTTGGCCCGGTGTGGTGAAGACAATGTAGGGAGATCTTCAGGGGGTAGTGTTAGGTTTATTTAAGGGGGGTTTGGGTTAGATTAGGGGTATGTGGGTGGTGGGTTGCAATGTTGGGGGGTGGTATTGTGTTTTTTTTTTCAGGCAAAAGAGCAGTTTTCTTTGGGGCATGCCCCCACAAAAGGCCCTTTTAAGGGCTGGTAAGGTAAAAGAGCTTTGAACTTTTTTTAATTTAGAATAGGGTAGGGAATTTTTTTTATTTTGGGGGGCTTTATTATTTTATTAGGGGGCTTAGAATAGGTGTAATTATCTTAAAAATCTTGTAATTTTTTTTTATTTTTTGTAATTTAGTGTTTTTTTTTTTTGTAATTTAGTTTAGTTTATTTAATTGTATTTTTAGATAGATATTTGTAGTTTATTTAATTTATTGATAGTGTAGGTGTATTTGTAACTTAGGTTAGGATTTATTTTACAGGTAATTGGGTAATTATTTTAACTAGGTAGCTATTAAATAGTTAATAACTATTTAATAGCTATTATACCTAGTTAAAATAATTAACAATTTACCTGTAAAATAAATATAAATCCTAACATAGCTACAATGTAATTATTAATTATATTGTAGCTATTTTAGGGTTTATTTTATAGGTAAGTATTTATATTTAAATAGGAATATTTTAGTTTATAATATAAATTAGATTTATTTAATAAGAATTTAGTTAGGGGTGTTAGGGTTACATAGAGTTAATATAGTTAATATAAATACTATAGTAACTATATTAACTATATTAACCCTAATATAATTAGGGCTAATATAGTTAATATATATAATGTAATAACTATATTAACTATAATATACTTAGGGTTAATATAGATAATATAGCTGGCGGCGGGGTAGGTAGATTAAATTAGGGGTTAATAATTTTAATATAGATGGCGGTGGTGTAAGGGGCTTACATTAGCGGTTAATACCATTAATATAGGTGGCGGCGGTGTAGGAAGGGCAGGTTATTGGTGCAAAAGAGCTGTTAACTTTGGGGCAAAGCCCCGCAAAAAGCCCTTTTAAGGGCTGGTAATAGAGCTTATTACTTTATGGATATTAGATTAGGGGTTAATAATATTAATATAGCTGGCGGCTGTGTAAGGGGTCAGATTAGGGGATAGATCAGGTAGATGGTGGCGGTTTTAGGGGCTCACATTAGGGGATAGATCAGTTAGATGGTGGCAGTTTTAGGGGCTCACATTAGGGGATAGATCAGTTAGATGGTGGCGGTTTTAGGGGCTCACAGTAGGGGATATATCAGTTACATGGTGGCGGTTTTAGGGGCTCACAGTAGGGGGTTAGTTTATGTAGATGGCGGCGGTTTAGGGGTTAAATACTTTATTAGGGATTGCGGCGGGGGATCGCGGTTGACAGGTAGATAGACATTGCGCATGCGTTAGGTGTTAGGTTTTATTTAGCAGATCGCGGTTGACAGGTAGATAGACATTGCGCATGCATTAGGTGTTAGGTTTTATTTAGCAGATCGCGGTTGACAGCTAGATAGACATTGCGCATGCATTAGGTGTTAGGTTTATTTAGCAGCTAGTTTAGGGAGTTACGGGGCTCCAATAGTCAGCGTAAGGCTTCTTACGGCTGCTTTTTGTGGCTAGGTGAAAATGGAGTAAGATTTCTCCATTTTCGCCACGTAAGTCCTTACGCTGTATATTGGATACCAAACTGCGCTGGTTTGGTATACCTGCCTATGGCCCAAAAAACTACGGGCAATGGCAGAAATATATGCACGTAACTTCTAGGTTACGCCGTATATAGGATACCAAACCCGCGCAAATATTGACGTCGCCAGCTTTTGCGGGCGACGATTTTTATCGGATCGAGCCCCATGTGTTTAGGGGCAGTCAGAAGATGCTTAGATACAAGTTAGTCACAGAAGTAAAAAGTGTATTAATATAACAGTGTTGGTTTTGCAAAACTGGGGAATAGGTAATAAAGGGATTATCTATCTTTTTAAACAACAAAAATTCTGGTGTTGACTGTCCCTTTAAATAAAAGCTTTTCAGGAGAAAAATAACCAATAATATTTTGAGTTTAATATCCTTATAAAGAAAATTGTAATGTGCAAAATACAAAACACAGTAGCCTTTAAATGTATCAACACAAACAATGTAGAAGTAATCATGAAATACATTTATCCAGACATAGTGGTCATCTAAAACAAACATCCAGTTTATTCCACATACTTGTTACCCATACATTATATTTAATATTCATTTGCCATAACCCTCTACACTAAAAATATTTGTTTTTACCATCTCTTTGTATTTACCTTAACAATTTGTTACTAATTTTTTATATTTAAAATGTGTCTAAATATGTTTCCATAGCTTTTTATAAAACACTCATGTAATTCATGTTTTAACTTGCCCTTACAGATTATATTATATTGGTAAAATCTACAACATATTAAGAGAATACATAATTGGCCACTAATTTAGAAACAGACAGGTGTTATAGATAGATTAGCAAACGTTTTAAAACTCTGTAACATAATTAACAATATGGAAAACATCTGTAAACCTGTTAAATATTAAAGAACTAATCAAATAATGCTGCTAAATGTTCTAGGTGTTTATAATACTGGTATCTATATTTGTGAAAGTGGAAAATTGTTGGACAAATTTATTGTACAAACTGATCATTACATTTCATTTGTTGCAGAAAGATCATTTGGCAACTAAATCACAGCTGTGTATTGGTAAAACATGCTGTGGTTTCACCACAAGTATTAGGGATTTGTGCAATCTATGATACAAACATATTTTACACTGAAACATATTTTATATATTTATACTTACTGTATACTGTAGCGTTTGTTTCCTCTTGCCAGAGATCAATAAGGAGTATGCTGCTTCCGAGTACTGTTCTTCTGTAATTGGTCCTTGGTGATTTATTTGGGTTTTTATATCAAAGTCTCCTAACTGGAAAAAAAGTGATACACAGATAATTTATCAAAGTAAAGACCCTTAATTGATTTCTTTGGGAATTACTTTTTTTTCTATCACCCTGTTTCTATCATTTTTACCAATTTTTGCAATCGTTTTAGCAATGGAAGGCATTTTAGATACAGTACTATAAACCACTGTGATACTTCACTACTTGCATGTGAGTACTTAAAGGGCCATTAGACACCTCTTGGCTCTTGCTTTTGTGAAAAACATTTTTCTTTGTCCCACGCTCCCTGGACAGGCCAACAGGCAAAATCTGTAACCTAGGTTTTCAAAATGCTGCAAATTGCTTAAAGCAGCCATTTCATTTGCTGGATTTGCAGGTTGTGGAATTTGCTTTATACCCTCTATGGAGAATGTGGGACAAGCACAAAAGCAATGTGTTTATTGCATTTTAATGCACATCAAATTTATTGCAGCTCTTATTAATGCTTACTCATAAGGTATATAAATATTCCCTCTAAATGTATTATAAAAATAGAGAAGTGTTAAAAATGTAATATAGTTCTAGTTTACATCAAGTGCATATCCTTCAGTTATCATATTTACTACAGGTTTTATTTGGATCAATTTGCATTTAAAATGCATTAAGCTTCTCAATAGCAAAAGATAGCACTGACCTCTTCTGACCCCATCCCTCTGTTCATGATTTCCCAACTGAAACTGATTAAAAAAAAACAAATTTTATTGAATGCTTGCTTTATCTTTATTTTGTAGCAAGTTTAAAAACAAGTGTCTTGTGCCTTTACTGTGAAGGAGGATAGTGCCACTACTTTAAAAAAGCACAGGTAGATTTCTATTGGTTAATATGTCAGTCTAAAGCAATAAGCACATTTTTTCTGTGTCACTGAGCACTGTGACTATATAAATGAATGAGTATTAAGCTCTGGCAGCATTATGTATTTGCAACTAAAGGGACACTAAGCATCAGCCAAATCATTAGATAGTTAAGTACAGAAAGAAAAGTAGCAAATTTTAAGCACTCTGGGAAACACTAAATTAGATTGGTCCAAAAGAGAGGACACACAATGAAATGGAGGGGTTCTCAATCCTCACCACAATATGAGGTAAAAAAATAAATAAAAAAAAAAACTTAACTTTTATTATATCAAGAAAAATAAAAAAAATAGAAATATAAAATCATGGGGGGCGTGACCAAGCCGGAGCCATGATCAGACGCATAACAATGCAGCTCTGATCTCAATTTTAAAATCTAGTAGGCTATCTTGCTATACCTACAACTTCCTGCACATTAATTCTACCTAATTATCTAGGAGTTATTTCTACCTCAGAAGATATTACTTTTATTGAGATTCCTTAAGCATAAGATCTAAGCCAGACTCCTTAAGAATGAACGCTGCAGAACATTTCACAATACCATCTACCTCCCCGGTTTAAGGGCTAACCGGATAGAGTTGTGTCTGTTTATTGAACCTAATCCAGGGTGGAACAACTACTGATCCGTTATTAATTTATCTGCCTACAAATGGAAGAGGACCACTACTTACTGCTCTTTTTGAAAACATAGAGCGTCAGATGTGCCATGACTATGAAGATCCCTCTCATACATTAAGAGCCATGAGGGAAAAGGGAGATGATGTTGTGCTCAAGATGTCAGACAGCAAGCGCAACAATCTGCTACATGAAGCCTCTGCAACTAACGAAAACTACTTACACTCTAAGACAGATCTTAAGCTAGCGACAAGAGAGTTACCGAAGTAGCAGGGAACTGTCTCCCTTCTAGAGAGCCTTTGATGTCCTGGGTTAGGCTCAGCTCTAACACCTCTGTCCGTGCTAATGATCTCCATGCAGAATTCTCCTCAGCCATAACCCGGGATAGAGCGGCCGGCCTCCGGGTATGTAGCGAGACACCAGTTGGAGCATGGAACTATATCAGCCAGAATCTTACTACACAGAGGCAACAAAGTGACACTCTATACCACACAAGAAGAACTGACAGCCACAAAATATGGTTTAAGTACCCATCCACTATTGGCATTGTTCCGTAACTAGTTGTCCCTCCAAGACATACAGTTTACCCACAATCTGTCTGAATTCCTCTTATGCTGTTTGTTCAGCTTGGTTGCGTTATCCAGGAGAGGTGTTGGCTAACTGTATCACCACCAGTAAAGACCATCTGCGAGGTTCCCAGTTACCCACCTGCTTAGGTCCTACTGTCTTAGCATAACTATTACCCTGTTTTGACCTTATACCTATATGATACCATGGACCTTTTGTTTCTCCATTGTGAATGGCTATATTTATGTTTTTACTCATGTTGTTCTCTATGTTATTAAGTACACCCCAAAGCTTCTATGATTATCTAGTTTATTACTGGTAGGTTTACAATAGTGATCCTCTCAGGATTATATATGCTATATATGCTCAATCTTGTCATACAGTCTTACTCATTATAGAGAACTACTTGCTCTCTTTGACCAACCAATTACATTGCTTTAAATTATGGACAGAGATCCATACAGGCTCCTGAGGCTAGTTTTTGTAGTGGGATAATCTCATATACTCTGAGGAGGTTTTATACCCTATATTATCATCCCTTAATTCTATAGTAATGTATACTCTCAGGCAACCCTATAGACTAATATCGCCCATCATTTCACCAATAAAATGAGTACCTTTATCACATATCTAATAGTCACCTACTGCCCCCTATCAGTAAATCAGTAAAGCTAGAATACCCTCCTGTAAAGATATATATTTCCTATAATCCCACTCATTCACACTCCTATATGACAGTTGGATATCATAGTCTCCCACTCCATGGTTAGGGAGATCCCCACCCCATTATCTTCTTTGAGCTTATATAGGTCTTCCGCCTATCATTGAAGTCTGTTCTCAGGTTTTATAAACTCTAAGGCTATAATTGTCAACTCACCAGCCCTTTATCTTTTCATCATCAAATATCAGATTCATTCCCCCTATTAATACTAGAGCAGCTCTTGCCCGCTGAACTCTCTCACCCAACACCCCACTCAATAATACAGCTCACCATACACTTACTTTAATGTTTTCATTGTATTATATGTTTACTAATTAGTCCAAAAGTGGCTGTCTATGCAACTACTAACTAAAATTAATGCTCTGAACTAACTGGTCCATAAGAGACCTGAGCAGTAGTTACCCCATTGCAATATGTATTACAGAAAATGAGGTTCTATTTACATAGGCTCAATATTATAATAGACTGCTACTTTTTGTACTGCTTTTGATACTAACCTGCACGCCATGTTTTATCTGTAGATCATATATATCTACCTACTATATTTCTATATTTCAGAGGAAGACTGTTGCACTCTTGTGTATGTAAATAAGCTATTTATGCTATCGGTTTAAATGTAGATGGATGTGAAGTTTCCCATATCGGACTAAATGTAACATATCTTCAGAATCTCAATGTTTCTAAAGCCCTATCACTTCTTGTATGTTTTGCAAACCTCAATAAAAAATTCTTTTAAAAAAAGAAATATAAAATCACTTTAAAAACACTTGTGTAGGAGCAACACGTGAGACTAGCAGTTCGCCAATCCCTTTTTTGTGGTTCTCCTTAGGGAGATATTATAGTCATTGGTAGACGCTATATTAGGGCTCCTTAATTTTGTGTTGCACTATATAATGTGGATAATGACCTCAATTGAACCTTTCTGGTATTAGGCCTTATATTTGATTGTATAGGTGTTTGCCGCATGATTTATACAATACTGTGATTTGGACCTTTCAAGTCCCTGTATGTTATTTCTTGTTTTAAGTGTTTTTAAAGTGATTTTATATTTTCCTTTTTTTTATTTTCTTGATATAATAAATTATGTTTTATTTTTTATATTTTTCCCTCATACTGTGGCGAGGATTGAGAACCCCTCTGTTTCATTGTGTGCCCTCTTTTTTGGACCAATCTAATTTAGTGTTTCACAGAGTGTTTAAAAGATGCTACTTTTTCTTTTCATTCGGTACTTAATAATCTATTTCTGCATCCAGCACCACCTGTTTGGAGGGCTTTCCCTATCTGTCCCATTCAGGTTACTTATTGTATGATATATACTCCTTAATTATTTAATCAAAATCATTGGATAGACCTTTATGTAGGATTGTGATTCACAATAGCATTTTGTTGTAAATCATTATGTAATCTCCCTGCTGTGGCCAGTTAGGGAAAGATATGTAGCATGAATAGTCCTGAGAAGACTTCCGTGTGCATTTCTATCCCCAAGACTTAGAAAATACACATTCTTTTTTTTTTATTTTAATATTTTTTATTAATGATACAATAAAAATTTACATATAATAAAAGTACATTAGTGACACTTAATATATTCCGTTTATACGGATTCAGAGGACACAAATATTAAAACCCTTCACAGGAGATTTTACATTTTCATATATAAACAAAAAAGAAAAAAGAGAAGAAGAAGAGAAGAGCTATGGAGGAGCTAGAATATCAACTAACCCTTCTTGCTATCCTTTAAACGGAGATTAAATTATGACTCATTATATATACTAACTAGTACTAAAGCCCGTGTACACGGGCCATTTTTTTCAGAACAGCGGTCCCACCCCTTGCTCTCTCCCCCCTTTCTTTTGCTCTCTCTTCCCCCCTCTCTTTTGCTTTCTTTCCCCCCTCTCTTTTGCTTTCTCTCCCCCCTCTCCTTTGTTCTCTCTCTCCCCTCTTTTGCTCTCTCTCTCCCCTCTTTTGCTCTCTCTCTCCCCTCTTTGGCTCTCTCCATCCTTTCTTTTGCTCTCTCTCCCCCCTCTTTGGCTCTCCCCCCCCCTTTGGCTCTCCCCCCCCCTCTTTGGCTCCCCCCCCTCTTTGGCTCTCCCCCCCCCCCTCTTTGGCTCTCTCCCCTCTTTTGCTCTCTCTCCTCTTTGGCTCTCTTTCTCCCCTCTTTGGCTCCCCCCCTTTGGCTCTCTCTCCCCCCTCTTTGGCTCTCTCTCCTCTTTGGCTCTCTCTCTCCCCCCTCTTTGGCTCTCCCCTCCCCTTTGGCTCCCCCCCTCTTTGGCTCTCCCCCCCCCTCTTTTGATCTCCCCTCCCCTCTTTGGCTCTCTCCCCCCTCTTTTGTTCTCTCCCCCCTCTTTGGCGCTCTCCCCCCTCTTTGGCTCTTTCCCCCCCTCTTTGGCTCTGCCCCCCCCCCCTCTTTGGCTCTCTCTCCCCCCTCTTTGTCTCTCTCTTTGGCTCTCTTTCCTCTTTGGCTCTCTCTCTCCCCCCTCTTTGGCTCTCCCCCCCTTTAGCTCTCTCCCCCCCCCCCTTTGGCTCTCTCCCCCCCCCTCTTTGGCTCTCTCTCCCCCCTCTTTGGCTCTCTCTCCCCCCCCTCTTTGGCTCTCTCTCCTTTTTGGCTCTTTTTCCTCTTTGGCTCTCTTTCTCCCCCCTCTTTGGCTCTCCCCCCCTTCTCTTTGGCTCTCCCCCCTTCTCTTTGGCTCTCTTCCCCCCCTTCTCTTTGGCTCTCTCCCCCCCCCCCTTCTCTTTGGCTCTCTCTCCCCCCCCCCTTCTCTTTGGCTCTCTGCCCCCCCCCCTTCTCTTTGGCTCTCTGCCCCCCCCTTCTCTTTGGCTCTCTGCCCCCCCTTCTCTTTGGCTCTCTGCCCCCCCCCCTTCTCTTTGGCTCTCTGCCGCCCCCCCTTCTCTTTGGCTCTCTGCCCCCCCTTCTCTTTGGCTCTCTGCCCCCCAACCCTTCTCTTTGGCTCTCTGCCCCCCCCTTCTCTTTGGCTCTCTGCCCCCCCCTTCTCTTTGGCTCTCTGCCCCCCCTTCTCTTTGGCTCTCTGCCCCCCCTTCTCTTTGGCTCTCTGCCCCCCCCCTTCTCTTTGGCTCTCTGCCCCCCCTTCTCTTTGGCTCTCTGCCCCCCCCTTCTCTTTGGCTCTCTGCCCCCCCTTCTCTTTGGCTCTCTGCCCCCCCCCCTTCTCTTTGGCTCTCTGCCCCCCCTTCTCTTTGGCTCTCTGCCCCCCCCCCCCTTCTCTTTGGCTCTCTGCCCCCCCCCCTTCTCTTTGGCTCTCTGCCCCCCCTTCTCTTTGGCTCTCTCCCCCCCCCTTCTCTTTGGCTCTCTGCCCCCCCCCTCCTGCTCCCTCTCTGGCTCTGTCTTCACGGGACACCGCCCGGCCACGCCCCATCGCGGCAACACCCGCCCGGCCACGCCCCTCGCAACACCCGGCCACGCCCCTCGTGACGCTCCCGTCGGCCACAAACAGCTGTGAGGTCTGGGGAGCGCATTGCCGCTTCTCACGCAGCAGACCTCACAGCTGTTGAATAGCTTGCGCTCCCTATCTCACAGCTGCTTGTATGCTGTGTACCTCGCGCTCCCAATCTGTCAGCTGTCAGCTATGCCGAGGTGCGCGAGAATAGAATCTAAGGCCAAGTGTTTGTCTGTACTGCGCATGACGGCTTCAGACAAACACTTGTCTTTTATAATATAGGATTGTTTGTTGTTATACCTTTATATATCAAATTTTTAGTTTCCTGATTTAATGTCTTTATATATTGTTCCCATTTATTCATGAATGTTATTTTCCTCCTCTTGATGTCAGCAATGACATCATATTTTTCTATTATTAGTTGTTGCCACAATTTTTTCTTTAAATTACTAATAGATGGATACTTTCTCTCTGTCCATAATTTTGTGATTATCTTCCTAGCTAATATTATTACCATAGCAATAAATAATTTATATTGCTTAGCCTTTTGATTTCTGTTTTGGAGCAGAAAAATTGTTTGTTTATCGATTTTAATGTTTATTCCAATTATATTCGATATCCAGTATTCTACCTGGGACCAGAATTGGGAAATCCTCGGGCATTCCCAAAAATAATGCGACAAATCTGGGGATGGATATGAACATTTTGGGCAGGATGGGGGCTCACCTTTTATCCATTTCGCTCTTTTAGTTGAAGTTACATAATCCTTGTGTATAATTCTATACTGTGATTCTCTCAAATCACTTGCATATGTTGTTTGCTTAGCTATTTTCACGCTACAATATAATTGCTCTTTTGTACTTTCTATGCCTATTAACTGATTATATTTACCTACCATTTTGATGCTATTTCTCTCCACTGAGATATCAATTATTTTATTATATATATTAGTTAGTTTGTGATTACCTTTTTCATAAGACTCACAAAATTCCATTATTTGGTTTTTAACACATTTACTTTTGGAATCTCGTAAAACTTTCTTTAGGTATGATTCAATCTGAAAATAATAGATGTAATTATCGACTTTAACTTTGTATTTATCATATATTTCTTGAGGTGAGTAGAGCTCATTGCTATTATTATTTAATAGATCTCCTATCTTATTAATTCCATATTTGCCCCATATACAAAATGGGTAATTATTACCCATTTGAAATTTGGGATTGCCTGTAATAGGGATATATCGTGAATATTTGTAATTTATTCCCAAAGTTTTATTTATAAGTTTCCATATTGCCAAGGAGTCCCGAAAAACTATATGATTTCTGATATCCTTGGGAATTTCAGGAGTCTCTGCATGGGGTAGGTATGCTATTGATAGGGGTTTAATCAGTTCTTGCTCTATTTCCATATTAGCATATTTTTCTATCCCTATTATCCATTCAATACTATATCTAGCTAATGCCGCCCAGTTATAGTATTTTATATTCGGAAGCCCCCAGCCCAGTTTTTTTGCGGGCATTTGTAGCTTAGAAATACTGATTCTTGATTTATTTCCTTTCCATATAAAACCTCTTATTACATTGTCAATCAATTTAAGATCTTTTACCGGGATTCTTAATGGAAGCATATGAATAGGATATATTAACTTTGGTAGGATAGACATTTTAATTACATGAATTCTACCTGTTAGATTTAAATTTAAGTTTTGCCATCTTTTGAGATCTTTTACAATATGTTTAATTATCGGTGAAAAGTTAAGTTCATATAATTTATTAGGGTCCTTTGTTATTATCACTCCCAAATATTTCATAGACTCTGTTACTTCTTCGAATACATATATTTTTTTATTTTTTTATTTTTTATAAAGCCATAATATCTGTGATTTCTTCATATTAATCTTATATCCTGAATTGTATCCGAATAAAGAGATACTTTCTATAATTTGATCTACATAGACTTCAGGGTCAGATACATATAACAATAAGTCGTCTGCAAATGCAGCTATCTGTAAATGTGTTTTCCCAATCTGAATACCAGGCAATATCTTTTTCAAAAGAAGTATAAATGGCTCTAGGGCTATGTTAAATAACATCGGGGATAGAGGGCACCCCTGACGTGTGCCTCTACATAACTGAATAGGAGTAGATGTATTTCCATTTATACATATATATGCATTTGTTGGTGTATATATTGATCTAATATATTTAAGAAATTGACCTTTGATATTTCCCATTTCCATGGTATAAAATAGGTAATCCCACTCTATTCTGTCAAAGGCCTTCTCAGCGTCTAATGACAGTAAGAAGGCCTCCGACAGACCAGATCGATCATCCCCTTTCCAATATTTCTGAATAGTATGTAAAATATTCCTTATATATCTAACTGATGCTCTCCCATTCATAAAGCCTGCCTGCTCCTTTGATATAATTGAGGGTAAGATAGTATTAAGTCTGTTTGCCAAGATTTTCATCAATATTTTATAATCGACATTTGTTAGTGAGATTGGTCTATAGGATTGGGTCTCTAACTGGTTTTTCCCAGATTTAGGAATGACTATCATATTGACTATTTTAAAAGTGGGTGATAATCCCTCTTTCCCCTCACATATTGTTCTATAGCATTGGTGTAATGGATTAACCACTTTAGATGTTATAGCTTTATAAAATTCGGCTGGTAATCCATCCGGGCCTGATGCTTTAGATAAAGATAGATTATGTATCACTTTCTCTATTTCATTTTCTGTTATACTTTCATTCAGTATCCTATTTTGGTCTTCGCTAATTTGTGGTATATTAATCTGGTTCCATAGTTCTTGCTGTTTAAGATTATTATGTCCCTGGGATTTATATAGACTTTGATAATATTTCTTAAAACATTCTATAATACTCCCTGTATCCTGATATATTTGATCTCTATCCTTTATTGCAGCTATAACATTTTTTGATTTTGGTTCTCTTAATAAATTTGCAAGCAGCTTGCCTGATCTATTACCCCATCTATATTATCTTGCTGACCTTTTTTTCAGTTCTTCCTGTGCTTTCTCTAAATTCTTAATGTCCCTTTCTTTTTTCCTATTAAAATATACCTGTTTATTCTGAGTTGTTGGATTTGATCTATATTGTATATAGGCACATTCTATCTGGTTATTAATCCTTGCTTCTTCCTTTTGAGTTTTATTTTTAATATACTTTAGTTGGGCAATCAGTTCTGCTTTCATAACCGCCTTGGATGTTTCCCAAAATAATTGAGGTTTTAAGCGGTGTTGTTTATTATTTGTTTCAAAGTCATTCCATTTTTCCTCTAGGAATTTTGTCCATTGCTCTGATTTATATAAGTGTTTAGGATATCTAAAGTTATTAACATTACCATAATTTTTCCTATTTTCCAATGATATCAACACCGGTGTATGATCGGATAGACTATATTGTAATATTTTAATATCTTCTACATATTTATGTAATTTATAAGAGATAAGATAATAGTCGATTCTTGACATTGCACTATTAGAGCGTGAAATATGTGTATATTCGGATACATCAGGATTTTTTTTCGCCAGATGTCCTCCATCCCCAGATTTTCGCATAACATTTGTATAATCTTTTTTTCATAATTATGTCTAGATTTGAGATTTCTGGCTGTTTTTGCTATTTTCCTGTCGATTGTTGGATTAGGAGTTATATTAAAATCGCCCATCATTATTATCTCATGTCTAGCTTGATTTTGTAAAAGTTTTTGTATATTAAGCCAAAATTTATTTTCCTGTTGGTTTGGGCCATATACATTACAAACTGTGTATTTTAATCCATTAATTGTTAGGTTTAGTACTAAATATCTACCCTGTTTATCTTTATATATATTCTCTATTTCATATTGCAATTTTTTATGGAATAGTATGGCAATCCCAGATGATGAACTGTTATATGACGAATATATAACTTCCTTGACCCAATCAGTTTTTAATTTGTTATGCTCTTTGTCTGTTAGATGTGTTTCTTGTATACAAGCAACATCGGCCTTTAATTTTTTAAGATGGTTCAATACAGCTTTGCGTTTAATGGGGGAATTAATTCCCCCCACATTCCACGTAATAATTTTTACCATCTTGTCTTAAACAAAGAGGACTTAAATGTGTTATATCTAGGTTTGTTTGTCTTAATCGTTGTTTGTTCTTAAAAATATTCTCATATAGCTCATCCTATAGTTCTAATTAGTTCCCTTACCCCTCTTAGTTGCATAATGATATATATATACCATAGACTTTCCTGATTTTTTGCATTCATCCTCGAATTATAAATATAAAAATAGTGCAAATTAGTGTTAAATAGATATATACTATATACTCCCCCTGTGTATAAGTTCTACCCTTAATATTATCCAACTCATAAAATATAAAATATATATCTCTGCATTGTGTATGATATACCCCTATACCAGTATCTCTAATACTTATACTGATATATCTAAAAACATATTTCCCCCCAAACAAAAACAAAAAAACAAAAAAAAAAAACATCTTGATTTGTACATTTAAATTCCTCATAATTCTTATCAAGTGAACCAATCTTGTATGTGAATATTACAAATATATGTGTGTCTAAAGTCCTTATGTGTTTTTCTTTATTTCCTTTCTCTCCTCTTTGTGTAAAAGTTTTCCTCTTAACCCTTTTATTATCAAAATTCCGTATACAGCATAGACTTATTTCTATATTATTGTGATGACCTATTATTGATTTAAGTGCTATATTCCTATACATTTGATATAACAATTCTTTATATTTAACATTATCTATAAATTTTGTGTCTCCCTTACCACTCTGTGAATATAAATCAATTTTTTAAATTTTTAAACCCATACATTATAAAATACTTATCAAAATTCTGTGTAACACACATTCTTATTAATGACATTCTTATTTTTAAGCTACTGTGATACTATACTACTTGTGATTTCATCCTATTAGTGCAGTAAAGTGATATCTATATATATTCTCATATACATGCTGTGGTAGTACATTACTTTCAAAGCTATCTAGACAAGCCATATTTCTTATTATTGTTTTGCTTATATTAATCTTTAAGAGCAACAGAGTTCATCCTTCATCTACATTTGACCCTTGATCTAGGAATCGTGTTGCTTCAGCAGGGGAAGAAAAGATATGGGAGACCTCTCCTTGTTGAATTTTCAATTTAGCTGGAAACAATAATGCAAAAGATCTTTTTTCTCGAACCAGTCTCTGGCATATTTCAGAAAATTGTTTCCTGCGCCTTGACAGATCAGCTGAATAGTCCTGAAATATGAGAATTTTCTTCCCCTCAAAAAGCAGATTCTGTATATTCCTATATGCTCTTAAGATTCTGGTTTTAGCCTGGAAGCTAAGATATTTAATTATAACAACTCTAGATTTATGCTGATTCTGAAGAATCGGATTGTTTTTACCCATCCGGTGTGCTCTTTCCACTTGAAATGTATATGGATTATTTTCTAAGCCCAAAATTGAGGGTAAAGTTTTTTCAGCAAATTCAATCAAATGGTGGGATGGAACTGACTCAGGAAGACCAACCAATCTGATATTATTCCTCCTTGTATGATTTTCGATTTCATCTAATTTAGCTCTTAACTTCTCATTGTCTTGTTCAACAGATCTTACTCTTTTTTTTTAACTCTATTTGGCAGTCCTCTGTATCTGAGACTCGCTGTTCTATTAAAGCAATTCTGGCTGTGATTTGTTGCATCTCCTGAACAACTTTGTCCAGACTTTTCTGTACATTGTCTATTTTATAAATAAGGCTATTAAGCTGTTCAAATAAGTCATTGATATTGGTATTGACTTGTGCATTATCATGAAAAATATCCTCATTTGTGTGGCTAGAGGCCGTACTTGAATTGCTTAAGGCACTGGTGTTACCTTTGGGTTGTTTTTTATCAATGCTCTTAGCTTTAGGTGCCATTTTAGAGGTATTGAAGTATTTTTCCATTCAATTTAGCCTTCTTTTTTTTTTTTCCTTCCTTTTTTTTTTTTTTTCTATTCTGCCTTTTTTCAGTATAGTGGGGCAAAAAAGATAATAAAAAAAAAATAAAAATCAGGTCCAGTATATTTGTATATCCAGGTATATTTATATCCGTGTGAAGGGGGGGGGGATGGGGGGATGAGAGAAGATTGATGTGTTCTGTGTGTTTCCTTTAGTTAATCTTTATTGCAGTGCCACAAAGTTCGCCCTAAAACTGGTCTTTTAACCCCTTAGGGACCAGCTTAGGTAAAAAGGATTACGCTGTATACTTTTATTCACCCTTCACCTTAGTGTGTTTTGTGTCGTTGGGGTTGGCTTTATTTTCAATGCTACAACTGCTCAGCGCTTTAGCTGGCCTTTTAACCCCTTAGGGACTAGCTTAAGTACTTCTTCAAATCCACAAGGAAAACCGTGTAATTTGTTTGTCACCCAACTTTTAGCACTTCACTTCATATTTTATCCTGATATATCACAATATGTATATGTATAATCCACTCACCAGTCTTAGGGTCTGTTCCTCGTTGTATAGCGTGATAGGATAGCTTATATCAGTTCGTAGTTGTTCGTAACTCACCTGAGCTATATCTCTCTCACCCCCGCGATCACTGGCTTTGCTCCGTTATTCCTTTACTCCGTTCCTTTCTAGTTGTATGGCGGTGGACACTAGATATGGCGTCTATGCACTATAGGCACCTCCGTATTGCGGGACAAGAAGTGAGCTGAATGTCTCTTTAGTAGTTTCCGTTGGCCTCCACTCACAGCCACTCACTAGGAGACCGCTCAATACCGCTCCATGCAGTGTCCTCACAGCCCCGCTCTCCTCCTTCCTATAGTACACCGCTGACAGGGTTGAGAGACAATACCCTATAACAAGCGGTATATGCGGTGTTTTTCTTGGAGACTATTTTCCGTGCAGCTCAAACCAGCTCCATGCGCTGCTCGTGCTCCAAGCTCCACCTCTTCCGCCACAGTAATAATAATTACATTGTAGCTATTTTAGGGTTTATGTTTATTTTACAGGTAACTTGGTATTTATTTTAACTAGGTACAATAGCTATTAAATAGTAAATAACTATTTAATAGCTACCTTGTTAAAATAATTACCAATCTACCTGTAAAATATATCCTAACCTAAGTTAAAAATACACCTACACTATCAATAAATTAAATAAACTACAAATATCTAAACTAAAATACAATTAAATAAACTAAACTAAATTACAAAAAAAAACAAACACTAAATTACAAAAAATAAAAAAAGATTACAAGAATTTTAAGCTAATTACACCTATTCTAAGCCCCCTAATAAAATAACAAAGCCCCCCAAAATAAAAAAAATTCCCTACCCTAAACTAAGTTACAAAAGTTAACAGCTCTATTACCAGCCCTTAAAAGGGCTTTTTGCGGGGCATGCCCCAAAGAAATCAGCTCTTTTGCCTGTAAAAAAAAAACACAATACCACCCCCCAACATTACAACCCACCACTCACATACCCCTACTCTAACCCAAACCCCCCTTAAAGAAACCTAACACTAAGCCCCAGAAGATCTCCCTACCTTGAGTCGTCTTCACCCAGCCGGGCAGAACTCTTCATCCAATCGGCAAAGAAGAAGTCTTCCATCCGGCGATGTCTTCATCCAAGCGGCAAAGAAGAAGTCTTCCATCCGGCGATGTCTTCATCCAAGCGGCAAAGAAGAGGTCCTCCATTGGGGCGTTTTCTTCCAAGCGGCATCTTCAATCTTCTTTCTTCAGCCCTCCGACGCGGAACATCCATCTGGCCCGACGACTGAACGACGAATTAAGTTTCCTTTAAATGACGTCATCCAAGATGGAGTCCCTTGAATTCCAATGGCTGATAGGATTCTATCAGCCAATTGATATTAAGGTAAGAAACTCTGATTGGCTGATTCAATCAGCCAATCAGATTCAAGTTCAATCCGATTGTCTGATCCAATCAGCCAATCAGATTGAGCTTGCATTCTATTGGCTGATCGGAACAACCTCATTAGAATCAGAAAAGGCGACAAGTGGCTCACTTCATTCCGTACTAGGTACGGTTTATATGAATACACACTGATGCCATTCGGCTTATGTAACACCCCAGCCACATTTGAATACTTTGTAAACAACATTTTCAGGGACCTATTAGATGTTTGTATAGTGGTATATTTAGATAATATCTTTATTTATTCCAACACATATTCTGAACACATCACTCATGAAAAATCTGTTCTTACGCGTTTACGCACCCATAAGCTGTATGCAAAATTAGAAAGTGTATATTCAATACTGATAACATCACTTTTATAGGTTATTCTATTTCTCCACAAGGTATTGAAATGGAGAATAGTAAAAACCAAGCTATAACCTCTTGGAAAACACCAACTTCCAAGAAAAGAGATACAGCAATTTATGGGATTTTCTAACTTTTATAGGAAATTTATCAAAGGGTTCACACAAATTAGAAAACCTATTACTGATTTAACAAAAAAAAAACTTAATCACCCCTTCATTTGTACTAAGGACACCAATTCAGCTTTTAAACACTTAAAAATCTTGTTTACCACTTTTCCATTGTATAGGAAATTATCAAAAGTTCACCAATAGAGAATTTTCTAGATCTTGCCATCTTGCTGTGCTGCTTTCTATTTCTAGGGTGTACCCAAGTAACGGAACTAATTTCTATATAAAAATGCGCAATTACGCGTAATAAAATATATCAATATTTTCAATTAATATTTATATATATTTATATTTTTAGAAGTTTCAATGTATGTTTCAATATGTATTATAAACTAATTGTAACTTGTATTTACATCCTAAGCTTTATAATCTTTATTGTATCAATTGTCTCTACTAGTGTCTATGCAAACAGTAACTTTTTACGCTATTGCAACAAATGTATTCTTTTATGCTAGTATCCAGCATATATAACAATTGTTACTTTTAGATACAAAAATAACATGTAATAAGAATTTATATAAATATTTATTCAAATTACAATATTTATACCTAACCGAACACATGACCGGAAATCATTCTAAAAAATCTTTATTTTGAGATACTAATGCGACATAGGGATCTTTCCAGAAAAATAAAGTTCACGCCCTTTTTTCTCAAGCTTACAGATAAAATTCTTTAAATGCGCTTGTAATGTTAAGTTAACTTTTGTTAAATTGTGGTTTCCATTTTGCGCACTTTAACTACTCAATTTTAAGATGGCATCAGTGCAAGCTGGAAAGACAAAAAGTGGGAGAAGTGTCATGTTCACCCATCAAAAAAATTGTATTTTGGTAGAACAAGTGGTGGAACATTATGAAGAGATCATTGGATACCAGGCAAGAACTGTTAACCCACAGCGAAAGCGGGCAATATGGTCCCAAATTAGCACATCTGTGTCTTCCGAAGGTAGCTTTCCTAAGGATGTAAGGGCATGTCGGAAGAAGGTTAATGACATCAGAAAGAACATCAAGAAAAAGGTATGCCAAGCAAAACAATCTGATAAAGCAACTGGTGGAGGACCAGGATACAGGGCGGAATTGACTGATTTCGAGCAAATACTCTATGCCAGGATGGGTGATGCAGTTGTGGTTGGCTTAGATGTTCCTTCAGACACAATGGACTTTAGAGGTAATTAAATTTTTTTATTTTTTTTTGGTGGGGGGGGGTTACATTTGTACATATATTGTGAATTGATAACTTTTTATTTATATGTAGAGCAACATGAGGATGTCTGTGTGGAAGAGGAGGTCAATGCACAGGAGGACCAACCTTTTGTTCATGAAAGCACATCACAGGAACAACAACCTTCAACTTCACAAGCAAATAGAGATAGAGAAGAAAGCGCATGTAAGCAATATAAAAATTAATTCTGTGTATATCGTATCGTGAGTTTGTCAGAAGCTGTCAAGCACTGTAGAGATAGCAAGATGGCTAACACAGGAGGGAAGAGAGATAGATCGGAGGGGATAGAGATAGAAGGGGGTGAGAGAGATAGAGCGCACAAAAGAGAGGGGTGGGAGATCGAGAGAAAAAGAGAATGGTAGATAGAGAGAAAAGAGACTTTGAAGATAGAAAGAGAGACAAGTGTTTGGAGATGGAGATCGCAAAACATAGGGTTAGAGGGAGAGTAAAATAGAGGGTTGACAGAGACAGAGCCAAAGAGAGTGGCAGAGCGATAGTGCAAAAAAGAGGGGGGAGAGACAGAAAGAGAGAGCAAAAAAAAGAGTGTGGAAATATATAAAGAGAGAAATAGAGATGGAGAAAGAAAAAAAGCAAAATAGTGGGTAGAAACAGAGAGGAAAAGAGGGGGGGTGGGTGTTGTAGAGAGCAATGGGTGTGACTACTGTAATACCAGAAATTGCCCGTTTGAACGGGCATAATGACTAGTTTATTATGGGCTTTGAAAAAGCAATATTAAGCCAAAAATAATAAAATAAAAATATATATTATTAATAATATCATATAAATCTAATGAACATTGTAACGGAATTAAGTTTGTAATCTATCAAACAATGTTTGTATGGGTATTGAAAATCTTCGATGTTTGTATGGGTATTGAAAATATTCTATTTTGATATACATAGTTTTATTAACAAAGATAATTGAGTGTACCTTGAGAAATGAATTTAATGATTTCTTTGTTTACCAATATATGATGATTTTAAAATAGATAAGATTATAGATCAAAGTAATTAAGGCTGCTGAGAATCTTAATTTCAGCAATTTTTAGACAATTATGGTTAATACCTATGGCTCAATACAAATTTGTTGTTCAATGATTGCTAACCTTTTCAAACAACTGTTAAGTTATGTAAATTTAGAGTATAAACACCAATGTTTTGATACAAACAAATGAAATTTTATTTGTCAATCAGCCCAAAAAAAATTAAAATAGTTTGACCTCAACGATAAGTTACATTTTGTCAGTGCTATAGCATTTTAACGTAACAAACACAATGTTGTGTAATAAATTTTAATTATCAATTTGTGAAAAGTGCTATTGATTTAATGTTTTTGGATTCTATCATTCCTATCCAATTACATGGAGCTTGATGCATAAATACCATAAAATTGTTATCAATAACAATATTTTTTTAATGAACGATTGTGTACAGAGAAATATCAAAAATTTAAAAAAATAAGAAAATAATAGTATTTTTGTTTACCCTTTTTTTTCTCAACAGGTGTTAGAGCATTGCTCCAAACTATGCAAGATAGTTCGATTTCATTATATGATGGTATGTATGAAAATTTTTAATTGTAACGGTTAGATATGTTTTTTTTTTATTTGTTTGTTTTTTGTTTTTGAAGAAGAACAGGTCGAATTGACATTGGAACCACTAGTCAAGGACACCATCAATCAAGAGGATGATGATGAGACCCAAATACATGGTCACACACAGGAGGGACCATCACCACCTTATTTAAATACACCTGCTGTGAGTCCAATGGTCAACGAATCTGAAATTGAGGAAACAGCAGGAGAAGTCAGACAACCTCAAATTACAGAGAGACCCAATGACATACAGGCACTGACAGATATGGCATCATCATTTAGAAATGAACAAAGTGTTTTTTTTTTTAAGGAACTACTTGAATTACAGAAAGAAATAAATAATATTCTGAAACGTGATAAAAAGTGATTACTATAAAAAATTTTTTGAAATTATGAATCGTAGATCTCAGAATTGATACACATAATCCAAAAAATTACGTGTATATATTTTTTTGTTTTTCAGTTTGTTGTCCTTTACTTTTTTTAAGCTTTTTTTGTTTGAAAGTTTGTATTATTTAATATTTATATATAGTTTGGTTTGGTTATATTTTCAATAAAGATATTTATCCCTTAATAAAACAAAACATTTTTGAAAAATAAGAAAAAAAAATATTTTTGAAAATGGGTGGAGTTTAACTTTAATATCACTACTCATAAAAAATAATAAAAGGCGAATGTACAGTTCTTATAAAAGAATTCAAACCCAGTGTGATGACATGTATTCTGAAAAAAAAAGAAAAAGAAATATTAGTAATTCAAATACAGAAAATTTAATAAAATAATACACAATGCTAAATACTTTGCAATAATACTTACAGGAAAAATATCTTTCAATTATTTCCAAATGATTTTGTACACCTGCCCTAGTAGTGTGTCTGCCTATAATGTCTTGAGGGATATAAGTATCGTCTGTGGGATCATTGGGACACTCCTCCTCTAAGTTGCCTTGGGAAATTGCAATGTTGCGCAACATGCATGCCACTAGAATTATGTCATAACATTTTTCAGGAGAATATTGAAGTGCTCCTCCAGACCTATCCAAGACTCTGAAACGCATTTTTAAAACCCCAAATGTTCTTTCTATAGCACTTCTTGCGCTATGGTGGGATTCATTAAATTTAATTTCTCCTCAGGTATGAGGCATTGGGACTGGGGTCAACAGCCAAGTTCGGCACGGATAACCACTATCACCTATTTTTGAAAATGAAAAATTGATTAGAGATTATAAATAATTTAAACATTACAATTTAATCATAATTCATATGTTTATTTATGCCATGTGATATCTAAAATTCATGTATAAAGTAAAAATAAAAAAATAAAAATAAAACATTACATATAACTTATTGCATTATAATTAAATTAAATTAAAATAAGTTCATATTTACCTAATAGCCAACCGTGTGGCATGTTGCCCTGTTCAAAAGCAGAAAATAGTGCAGATTGTTTCAGGATGTGGAAATCATGACATGATCCAGGAAATCCAGATCGAACAGCCCAAATTCTAAGGTTTGCATCACACACAGCCTGTATGTTTAGGGAATGAAAGCTTTTCTTGTTCCTATATTGCTCCTCCCTTAGGGATGGTGGTCTAAGAGCAATATGGGTGCAATCTATAGCAACAAGAACATTGGGCATACCGGCTACTTGGTAAAAGGTGGACTTTACTGTATGCCATTCATGCACATTCCTAGGAACATAAATACATTTTGAAAGATGCTTTAGAATTGCTTTTAAAACAATAGTTAAATGGCGGCAAAATGAAGGCTGACTCATGCCCACAACATCACTGGATACAGACTGAAAAGATCCGGTTGCCAAAAAATGCAAAACTGCAAGTAATTTCTCTTGTTAAGTGTATCCAGTCCACGGATCATCCATTACTTGTGGGATATTCTCCTTCCCAACAGGAAGTTGCAAGAGGATCACCCACAGCAGAGCTGCTATATAGCTCCTCCCCTAACTGCCATACCCAGTCATTCTCTTGCAAGTCTCAACAAAGATGGACGTAGTAAGAGGAGAGTGGTGTATTATAGTTAGTTTCTTAACTTCAATCAAAAGTTTGTTATTTTTAAATGGTACCGGAGTGTACTGTTTTATCAAAGGAAGCATTAGAAGAAGAATCTGCCTGTGATTGCTATGATTTTAGCAGAAGTAACTAAGATCCATTGCCGTTCTCACATATTCTGAGGAGTGAGGTAACTTCAGAGAGGGAATGGCGTGCAGGTTTTCCTGCAATAAGGTATGTGCAGTAAACATATTTCTAGGGATGGAACTTGCTAGAAAAATGCTGCTGATACCGGATTAATGTAAGTTAAGCCTAAATGCAGTGATTTAATAGCGACTGGTATCAGGCTTATTAACAGAGATACATACTCTTATAAAAGTGTAATATAAAACGTTTGCTGGCATGTTTAATCGTTTTTATATATGCTTTGGTGATAAAACTTATTGGGGCCTAATTTTTTCCACATGGCTGGCTTTATTTTTGCCTAGAAACAGAGGCTTTCCACTGTTATAGTATAAAAGTTACAGTTGGTGCAGTTAAAATTACAAACTGTGACATTCAGCTTCCCTCAGCAGTCCCCTGCATGCTATAGGACATCTCTGATGGGCTCAAAAGGCTTCAAAAGTAGGAGCTGTGGCAGTTGTTATGACTGTTTAAAAAAAATATTTTTCATTTTGTTAATCTGTTTTTTGTATTAAGGGGTTAATCATCCATTTGCAAGTGGGTGCAATGCTCTGCTAACTTGTTACATACACTGTAAAAACTTTGTTAGTGTAACTGCCTTTTTTCACTGTTATTTCAAATTTTGCCAAAATTTGTTTCTCTTAAAGGCACAGTAACGTTTTTTATATTGCTTGTTAACTTTGTTTAAAGTGTTTTCCAAGCTTGCTAGTCTCATTGCTAGTCTGTACAAACATGTCTGACACAGAGGAAACTACTTGTTCATTATGTTTAAAAGCCATGGTGGAGCCCCATAGGAGAATGTGTACTAAATGTATTGATTTCACCTTAAACAGTAAAAATCAGTCTTTATCTATAAAAGAATTGTCACCAGAGGGGTCTGTCGAGGGGGAAGTTATGCCGACTAACTCTCCCCACGTGTCGGACCCTTCGCCTCCCGCTTGAGGGACGCACGCTAATATGGCGCCAAGTACATCAGGGTTGCCCATAGCGATTACTTTGCAGGACATGGCTGCAATCATGAATAATACCCTGTCACAGGTATTAGCCAGATTGCCTGAATTGAGAGGCAAGCGCGATAGCTCTGGGGTTAGACGAGATATAGAGCGCGTAGATGCTGTAAGAGCCATGTCTGATACTGCCTCACAATATGCAGAACCTGAGGACGGAGAGCTTCAGTCTGTGGGTGACGTCTCTGAATCGGGGAGACCTGATTCAGAGATTTCTAATTTTAAATTTAAGCTTGAGAACCTCCGTGTGTTACTTGGGGAGGTATTAGCTGCTCTGAATGACTGTGACACAATTGCAGTGCCAGAGAAATTGTGTAGGCTGGATAAATACTATGCAGTGCCGGTGAATACTGATGTTTTTCCAATACCTAAAAGGCTTACAGAAATTATTAGTAAGGAGTGGGATAGACCCGGTGTGCCCTTTTCCCCACCTCCTATATTTAGAAAAATGTTTCCAATAGATGCCACTACACAGGACTTATGGCAGACAGTCCCTAAGGTGGAGGGAGCAGTTTCTACTTTAGCAAAGCGTACCACTATCCCGGTTGATGACAGTTGTGCTTTTTCAGATCCAATGGATAAAAAATTAGAGGGTTACCTTAAGAAAATGTTTATTCAACAAGGTTTTTATTTTACAGCCCCTTGCATGCATTGCGCCTGTCACTGCTGCGGCAGCGTTCTGGTTTGAGGCCCTGGAAGAGGCCATCCATACAGCTCCATTGACTGAAATTATTGACAAGCTTAGAACACTTAAGCTAGCTAACTCATTTGTTTCTGATGCCATTGTTCATTTGACTAAACTAACGGCTAAGAATTCCGGATTCGCCATCCAGGCGCGTAGGGCGCTATGGCTTAATTCCTGGTCAGCTGATGTGACTTCAAAGTCTAAATTACTTAACATTCCTTTCAAGGGGCAGACCTTATTCGGGCCTGGTTTGAAAGAAATTATTGCTGACATTACTGGAGGTAAGGGTCATACCCTTCCTCAGGACAGGGCCAAATCAAGGGCCAAACAGTCTAATTTTCGTGCCTTTCGAAATTTCAAGGCAGGTGCAGGATCAGCTCCCTCTACTTCAAAACAAGAGGGAACTTTTCCTCAATCTAAGCAGGCCTGGAAACCTACCCAGTCCTGGAACAAGGGCAAGCAGGCCGAAAGCCTGCTGCTGCCTCCAAGACAGCATGAAGGAGCGGACCCCTATCCAACAACGGATCTAGTAGGGGGCAGACTCTCTCTCTTCGCCCAGGCGTGGGCAAGAGATGTTCAGGATCCCTGGGCGTTGGAGATCATATCTCAGGGATATCTTCTGGACTTCAAAGCTTCTCCCCCACAAGGGAGATTTCACCTTTCAAGATTATCTGCAAACCAGATAAAGAAAGAGGCATTCCTAAGCTGCGTGCAAGACCTCCTTGTAATGGGAGTGATCCATCCAGTTCCGCGGACGGAACAAGGACAGGGGTTTTATTCAAATCTGTTTGTGGTTCCCAAAAAAGAGGGAATCTAAAGATCCTAAACAAATTCCTCAGAGTTCCATCATTCAAGATGGAAACTATTCGAACCATTTTACCCATGATCCAAGAGGGTCAGTACATGACCACAGTGGACTTAAAGGATGCCTACCTTCACATTCCGATCCACAAGAATCATCATCGGTTCCTGAGGTTTGCCTTTCTAGACAGGCATTACCAGTTTGTAGCTCTTCCATTCAGGTTGGCTACAGCCCCAAGAATTTTTACAAAGGTTCTGGGCTCACTTCTGGCGGTTCTAAGACCGCGAGGCATAGCGGTGGCTCCTTACCTAGACGACATCCTGATACAGGCGTCAAGCTTTCAAATTGCCAAGTCTCATACAGAGATAGTTCTGGCATTTCTGAGGTCGCATGGGTGGAAAGTGAACGAAGAAAAGAGTTCTCTATCTCCTCTCACGAGGGTTTCCTTCCTAGGGACTCTGATAGATTCTATAGAAATGAAAATTTACCTGACGGAGTCCAGGTTATCAAAACTTCTAAATGCTTGCTGTGTTCTTCACTCCATTCCGCGCCCCACGGTGGCTCAGTGCATGGAAGTAATCGGCTTAATGGTAGCGGCAATGGACATAGTGCCATTTGCGCGCCTGCATCTCAGACCGCTGCAATTATGCATGCTCAGTCAGTGGAATGGGGATTAAACAGATTTGTCCCCTCTACTAAATCTGGATCAGGAAACCAGAGATACTCTTCTCTGGTGGTTATCTCGGGTCCATCTGTCCAAAGGTATGACCTTTCGCAGGCCAGATTGGACCATTGTAACAACAGACGCCAGCCTTCTAGGTTGGGGTGCAGTCTGGAACTCCCTGAAGGCTCAGGGTTCATGGACTCAGGAGGAGAAACTCCTCCCAATAAATATTCTGGAGTTAAGAGCAATATTCAATGCTCTTCTAGCTTGGCCTCAGTTAGCAACACTGAGGTTCATCAGATTTCAGTCGGACAACATCACGACTGTGGCTTACATCATCCATCAAGGGGGGACCAGGAGTTCCCTAGCGATGTCAGAAGTCTCCAAGATAATTCGCTGGGCAGAGACTCACTCTTGCCACCTATCAGCGATTCATATCCCAGGGGTAGAGAACTGGGAGGCGGATTTTCTAAGTCATCAGACTTTTCATCCGGGGGAGTGGGAACTCCATCCGGAGGTGTTTGCTCAATTGGTTCTCCGTTGGGGCAAACCAGAACTGGATCTCATGGCGTCTCGCCAGAACGCCAAGCTTCCTTGTTACGGATCCAGGTCCAGGGACCCAGAAGCGGCACTGATAGATGCTCTAGCAGTGCCTTGGTTCTTCAACCTGGCCTATGTGTTTCCACCGTTTCCTCTGCTCCCTCGTCTGATTGCCAAGATCAAACAGGAGAGAGCATCAGTGATATTGATAGCGCCTGCGTGGCCACGCAGGACCTGGTATGCAGACCTAGTGGACATGTCATCCTTTCCACCATGGACTCTGCCTCTGAGACAAGACCTTCTAATACAAGGTCCTTTCAATCATCCGAATCTACTTTCTCTGAGACTGACTGCATGGATATTGAATGCTTGATCCTATCAAAGCGTGGCTTCTCTGAGTCAGTAATTGATACCTTAATACAGGCACGAAAGCCTGTCACCAGAAAAATGTACCACAAGATTTGGCGTAAATATCTTCATTGGTGTGAATCCAAGAATTACTCATGGAGTAGGGTTAGGATTCCTAGGATATTGTCCTTCCTCCAAGAGGGTTTGGACAAAGGACTATCAGCTAGTTCTTTAAAGGGACAGATTTCTGCTCTGTCTATTCTTTTACACAAGCGTCTGGCAGAAGTTCCAGACGTTCAGGCATTTTGTCAGGCTTTAGTTAGAATTAAGCCTGTGTTTAAACCTGTTGCTCCCTCATGGAGATTAAACTTGGTTCTTAACGTTCTTCAAGGGGTTCCGTTTGAACCCCTTCATTCTATTGATATCAAACTTCTATCATGGAAAGTTCTTTTTCTGATGGCTATTTCCTCGGCTCGAAGAGTCTCAGAGTTATCTGCCTTACATTGTGATTCTCCTTATCTGATCTTTCATTCAGATAAAGTAGTTCTGCGTACAAAACCTGGGTTTTTACCTAAGGTGGTTTCAATCAAGAGATTGTTGTTCCATCATTATGCCCTAATCCTTCTTCAAAGAAGGAACGTCTTTTGCATAATCTAGACGTAGTCCGTGCATTGAAGTTTTACTTGCAGGCTACTAAAGATTTTCGCCAAACATCTCACCTGTTTGTTATTTACTCTGGACAGAGGAGAGGTCAAAAGGCCTTGGCAACCTCTTTCTTTTTGGCTTCGGAGTATAATCCGTTTAGCATATGAGACTGCTGGACAGCAGCCCCCTGAAAGAATTACAGCTCATTCTACTAGAGCTGTGGCTTCCACCTTGGCCTTTAAAAATGAGGCCTCTGTTGAACAGATTTGCAAGGCTGCGACTTGGTCTTTGCTTCATACCTTTTCAAAATTTTACAAATTTGATACTTTTGCTGCTTCGGAGGCTGTTTTTGGGAGAAAGGTTCTACAGGCAGTGGTTCCTTCCGTTTAAGTTCCTGCCTTGTCCCTCCCATCATCCGTGTACTTTAGCTTTGGTATTGGTATCCCACAAGTAATGGATGATCCGTGGACTGGATACACTTAACAAGAGAAAACATAATTTATGCTTACCTGATAAATTTATTTCTCTTGTAGTGTATCCAGTCCACGGCCCGCCCTGTCCTTTTAAGGCAGGTCTAAATTTTAATTAAACTTCAGTCACCACTGCACCCTATGGTTTCTCCTTTCTCGGCTTGTTTCGGTCGAATGACTGGATATGGCAGTTAGGGGAGGAGCTATATAGCAGCTCTGCTGTGGGTGATCCTCTTGCAACTTCCTGTTGGGAAGGAGAATATCCCACAAGTAATGGATGATCCGTGGACTGGATACACTACAAGAGAAATAAATTTATCAGGTAAGCATAAATTATGTTTTCAAAAGTCCAGGTATTGCTCTTGTTCTTCTGGTTCGGGGATCAATGTCATTTTTGATCAAAGAATACAGATTCAGTATGCTTTCTCGGTTAATCCTAAATTTGCGCTTAATTTTGCGATCGGATAATGCCTCAAGTCCACAACGGGGCAAAAACAATCCAGGAACTCTTTGGCGTCTCCGTAACATATTTTGATCATTTTCACGATTTTCCTGGGACTGAGCAAGAGAAATAGCGGCCAAAATAAAAAAAAACTCCATCTTCTATGAAGAAAATAATGGAGTAAATTTAAAGTTCTCCTACATGGTTATGGAATATTTTCATGGTCGGATTTATAGGAGAATTATAGGTTCTCCTTTGGCGCAAAATAATGATAAATATGATTTTCGGCGATTCGTTGGGAGTATTTCTAAAAATACGACCGAAATACATTATTTTTTGGCTGTATTTGGCGGACCTGTGCGCCTTGGCGAGAGCGAATAACTGGTCGCATTTTTAGGTCGTATTTCAGCTTTTTTTGGGCGTAAAATGTGTTGATAAATCGAAGAATAAATCCGACAGAGTAATTATAGGCGCAAAAGTAGGAGATTTATGATGATAAATAGAGCCCTAAGGATACAAGTTTATGAATAATTACTTTAAAACTCAAGGTGGGATATCTGAATACAATCTAAAACCAGAGTCCAATAATAAAAGTGGGGAGGCCCTGACTGCCTAACAAGCAAGCTTGATTACACAAGTTGAAGCACTATTTTACACCTGTGGCCTGATTTTACCACTCAGAATATTATATGTTTTTTTTTTTTTTAAATAATCTTCTACTAATACCATTGTACTATTTTACCTATACCTGGTTACTTGGATCACACACCATTCCTAGGAGATCCCTGTGTATGACTTTATATATATTCTAGGGTTCTTTAACCTTGACTAGAACCCATATATTGCTATCCCAGGATACCCAGATATCCTAGAGCAGTGCTTTCCAAACTGTGTGTCCGGACACACTAGTGTGTCGGCAGCAATGTGTAGGTGTGTCCCTGCTTCAGCACAAATTTTTTTTTTTGGCTTCTGACTTTCCGCCTGCCTGCTACACATATCACATGGTTGACACGTGATTGATACCTAGGGGGACACAGATCGTCTTAACCTATTGGTGCAGCTCAGTGGGAATTGAAACTATTCCCATTGGCTGCACATTGGCTCGTGACTGCACGTGTAGTCTCCTTAATCGGCTTGTGACTGCATGTGTAGTCAGTGAGTGGGACAGCAGTGTGTTTGCAGCGCGGGCAGTAGTCAATCGGACTCACCGAGCTCTGAGGGCGGCAGCTTAAATGCTGAGCAGAAGTGTTTTTTTTGGGGGTGAGGATTTTGTGGCTAGCTCCCAGTAGTGCATTGCTGCTCCTGCTGTTGATATATGGATAGGAAGTGGAAGCTTAAGAAATGCTTGATGATGAAATGCGAGTGTCTTTATCTAATATTCCACCAAATATTCAGAAATTGTGTTCATCCCATCAACCTCATACAATCCATTAAAATATCAAATAGCTATTGGTGTTATTAAAGTTTTTTTTTAATTCTTGCACATACATACTGTTACTTGTAAATACATTTCATTATTATATAATTCATGTATGTGTCCGTATCTCTTAAAATAAGTTAGTTTAACCTCCTTTTTGCTAGTACAACTGAATTACTGTGTCGCGAAATGATGTAGGTCTAAAAAGTGTGTCACCAACATAAAAAGTTTGGAAAGCTCTGTCCTAGAGTAAACTCATTCACCACCTATAGTAGTGTGGTGTTCATCATACTTTTAATATGTTATATTTATCTTACACACACTAATAGAAATGTTATTTCCCACTTTTTTCATAATTATTAACTAGCTCCTAGAATTTAATATATTTTTGTGTGGCATTACTTTTGACCACACACCTTATATTGGATACTTACTTGCCATATCTGTTTTAACATATTTTCCCATTTTTAATAACTCAATAAAGGTTACATTTTAATGTATTTGTTCTGCTTCATTAGTCTGGGCAGAGAGGGCTGGAGTGAATACTGTAGTGGAGTCTTTATTTGATCCACATACTAATCCAATATGTTTCTAGTGCAAAGCACCACTCCCAAATAGAGAATAAATTATAAACTATATTGACTTATATAAATCATTGGGAGATTGCCTTATATGTCACTTTGTCAAAGTATCAGCTCATTGTAAACTGAGTACAAATTATAGTTTTTCAATTGGAGCTGAAAACAGTCTTCAACTATCATAATTTTCTATGTGCAAAACAAAAATCTGAGAGCTTTTTAAACTGCCGGATGGTGTTTTTAAGACAGCTAAAAAGGATCAACATCACCAATGTGTTTTATTTGGTAAGGTTTTAGTTCCGTATATCATGGTTTAATAAATGCATTATGTTGATGTAAGCTTTAATCTATAGTAAAATTATTAAGGGCCAGATTACAAGTGGAGTGCTATTTAATCCCCCCGTTCCAGCATTAACACCCGACGAGCGCAAAAAGACAAAGTTAGAATATCGCATGTGCAATAACGTATTTCCTCAAAGAAGCTGATGGAGCAAAAAAAAGTGGAAAAAACATAACACCCTACTCACATGCTAACCCGATCACATATTCTCAAGTGCGCTAACCTGACATGAAATTATTAATATTTCACATTCCAATGTTCTTCACAAAGAAGAATATGTTCTTATTATTCATAAATACACACATATATATATCTATCTATACAAGGGTATAACAGCGCTTAAAAATTCCTCATCTAAAACAGAAAACAGATGAAATTGCACTGATCAGGGGGAGGAGAGTCTTTAGCAGCCGTTAAAAGACAAATACATCAGAGGATAGTGCAAAGCTCCCCAACAGATGTAAGGGTTAAAAATGTATACAAGGGTATAGCAGCGTTTAAAAATTCCTCATCTAAAACAGAAAACATATGAAATAATAACTATGTAGGTAAGATTAAAAAATCAATAATAAAACGTGATTATACAGTCTTGTAAAATGTCAAGAGCAAAAATAATGCAAGATTAGTGAATGTCCACTTAAATATTCTCTTAAGTATTCTCTTGTAATGTAGATTCCCCTTACCAGAATTTACCTCAATCTAATGAAGTAAGTTGCCGCACTGAAAGGGGTACTCATATACTTGTACAGGTAGGTCCGGTGTAACGAGGGGTGCCTTCACAGATATTATCCACCTCTTGGAGTATGTAGTAAGCAAATTGACTTACATCCAGTAATTTCCTCCCAGATTATTCAGGTATGCCATCCACCTCTTGGAGTATGTAGCTTTAAATTTGTTTCCTCACAGGGAGATGAGCCCATGAAAGAGAGAAATCATATATAGTGTGATATTGTTTTTAATATGTAGTAAAAACAAAACAAGCAATCATTAAACTCACATGGATTAACCTCAAACACTATGAGGTATATTTATAGCATATATATGGATAATTCCATTCAGTTGTTATGCAGAGGACAATATGACCAAAGTTCCAAAACTCCGCAAACAATGATAGGTGTGGGCAATATGAACAGTCCGGTAACAAGTAACAAGTATTAGCATAAAATATAAAATACAATAAAAACAGTTCAGTCAAATGATCTAAAATAGGTTCCTTCTTCCTCAGAGGGGTAGGGGTATTTTAAATCCTTTGAAACGCATCAGGGTATTTCACTGTATGACTGAACTGTTTTTATTGTATTTTATATTTTATGCTAATACTTGGTACTTGTTACCGGACTGTTCATATTGCCCACACCTATCATTGTTTGCGGAGTTTTGGAACTTTGGTCATATTGTCCTCTGCATAACAACTGAATGGAATTATCCATATATATGCTATAAATATACCTCATAGTGTTTGAGGTTAATCCATGTGAGTTTAATGATTGTTTTGTTTTTACTACATATTAAAAATGATATCACACTATATATGATTTCTCTCTTTCATGGGCTTATCTCCCTGTGAGGAAAAAAAATTAAAGCTACATACTCCAAGAGGTGGATGGCATACCTGAATATTCTGGGAGGAAACTACTGGATGTAAATCAATTTGCTTACTACATACTCCAAGAGGTGGATAATATCTGTAAAGGCACCCCTCGTTACACCGGACCTACCTGTACAAGTATATGAGTACCCCTTTCAGTGCGGCAACTTACTTCATTAGATTGAGGTAAATTCTGGTAAGGGGATCTACATTACAAGAGAATTCTTAAGAGAATATTTAAGTGGACATTCACTAATCTTGCATTATTTTTGCACTTTAAATATTACAAGACTGTACAAACACGTTTTATTATTGAATCTTACCTACATAGTTACTATTTCATATGTTTTCTGTTTTAGATGAGGAATTTTTAAGCACTGCTATACCCTTGTATACATTTTTAACCCTTACATCTGTTGGGGAGCTTTGCACTACCCTCTGATGTATTTGTCTTTTAACGGCTGCTAAAGACTCTCCTCCCCCTGATCAGCGCAATTTTGAGTGCTGCTTGTTTACAGACCAGTTCTCTGACCTGTTACATTCTACTTGTATGTATATATATATATATATATATATATATTTATATATATATATATATATATATATATACAGTATTTATGAATGATTTTTTTGGGCACAATACCTTTCTATACCTATATATATATATATATTTAGATGATTATATATATAGGTATATATATATAGGTGTATATATATATATATATATATATATATATATATATATATATACAGGTAGCCCTCAGTTTAGGCCGGGGTTAGGTTCCAAAAGGAATGGTTGTAAATCGAAACCGTTGTAAATTGAAACCCAGTTTATAATGTAAGTCAATGGGAAGTGAGGGAGTTAGGTTCCAGGCCCCTCTCAAAATTGGCATAAGTAACACCTAATACTTTATTTTTAAAGCTTTGAAATGAAGACTTTAAATGCTAATCAGAATTATAAACCTAATAAAATAATTACACAACACAGAATATATAATTAAACTAAGTTAAATGAACAAAAACATTTGCTAAACAGCATTATAAACCTAATAAAATAATCACACAACACAGACTTTACTTGCATTTTTCTGCAAACAGTTCTTTCTATGCATTCCAATCTGGACTGATTTATAGACAGGAAGATCTTGTTCCTTTTGCAAGCTGTTCGATAGCTCAGGTCTGGTTAAACTGATTAATTTCAGCTTGCTTGGCTTGCATTTCTTTGCTGCAACACAAGCGGACAGCTCCACCTACTGGCTATTTTAATCAATAAACTGCTTCTCAATGCTTTTCAATAGCAGTCACATGACTGAAAAAAAGGTTGCTATTCTGAAACGGTGCAAAATAAAACATTGTAAACCGAGGGCCACCTGTATATATATATCTATCTGGTCTGAGGAAGGGGTCTGTGAACCCCGAAACATTACCACAATAAAGATATAAAGGTTTCTTAAACCAAACCCAGCGAGTGCAGTCCCTTGATTAACTTTGCACCCTGGTGGATGACCACACAGCATTGGGAGTGCAGACACACACGGAGGATATATATATATATATATATATATATATATATAGGAATATCTATTTAAAAATACTTAGAACATATTCTGCTATATGCAGAACATTAATATGTGAAAGAATTACAGTAAATACACAGTATAACAGTTTATTAAAAATGAATATTGCATAAATATGTTTTTACGTTTCTATCTACTTAACTGCAAAGAGCTCCAATGCACTTATACAGTATATATATATATATATATATATTAGAAAAAAGGAGGGGCACTTTGTGAGAAATAGCTGTTTTGCAACAATAGTAGTAGTAGTGATATATATGCGTGCTGCCACTGATACAGTGTACCCGTGTCACTGTTAAGAATGTGGATAGGAAAGAGGAAATCAAGAGGGCGCACAGCTTGGCACTAGAAAAGATATTAGCTATTTGTAGAGTAAGTTTGTTACTTTCTAAACAATGATGTTATAGTAGTGGAATACAGGAAAAGGGCATAAAAAATAATAAATAATAATAATGTCCTTGGTTTGTTATTGTAAAAAAGTTCAGTATTATACTTTAGAATATTCGACACTTCTTTGTCTGAGGTAAGTGATTTTGTGCTTACCAGAGGTAACCTCAATCATATGAGGTAAGTTGTAGACTTGTTTGGGTTAGAGATGTTTCTTTGGCTCTTGTCCGGTCGATTTGGCTTTGTTCTTTACTGAAGGAATCTTTCTTTTGGTGGAACCCTTAGGATCTTTGTTTCCAGGGGACTCCTGGCAGCGGTAAGTTGTTTTGAATGAAAATCCTGGACTCTCTGGTATCGTTTGTTGAAAGGCAATGGAAAATCCTGGACTCTCTTTATCCTCTTGGTGATGAGAATCTGGGTTGTCTCAGGTGTTCATATCGGTTGAGATAGAATGAGAAAAGAAAACAAGAATATAGTGTAATAACGTTTAAAAAAAAGAGCTCTTTTTATTATAACTAAGTAAATGTGCTTACATCAAATGCCCTCAATCAGAGTATGAGGTAAGTAATGGACATGGAATAAGTATTTCGATCTCCTGGTCAGTTCTCTGGTTGGCTGTAGTGCAAAGTTTGCCCAATGCAGTATGTGAATCTTTAATGCAGTTCAGCCTGCTAGTGTGAGACTGATAGCTGACCGCTTTGTGTGGCTCTTTTACACAGCTCAATCTGCTGGCTGTATTATGTGGTCAGAAAAACAATGTATTTTAATGCTATTAGGCTAAAACGCCTGAGTAGTCAGTTGGTGGATTCAAAATGTGCGTATGTGATACCCGCCGATCTGAGGTATGATACACAGCGGGATATGCTCACAGAGGCATATGAGTAATAGTGGAATCACTTTTTACCTCTGATGAAGAAGTGACTGATCACTTCGAAACGCGTAAGGATTATCTAAAGGTGGGCGGACATCCTTTTGCCACATTGCGGCACGGCATCATACTTAAACAAACGGGTAACAGAACTTTTGAGCTATTTTACCCACTATTACTCATATGCCTCTGTGAGCATATCCCGCTGTGTATCATACCTCAGATCAGCGGGTATCACATACGCACATTTTGAATCCACCAACTGACTACTCAGGCGTTTTAGCCTAATAGCATTAAAATACATTGTTTTTCTGACCACATAATGCAGCCAGCAGATTGAGCTGTGCAAAAGAACCACACAAAGCGGTCAGCTATCAGTCTCACACTAGCAGGCTGAACTGCATTAAAGATTCACATACTGCATTGGGCAAACTTTGCACTACAGCCAACCAGAGAACTGACCAGGAGATAGAAATACTTATTCCATGTCCATTACTTACCTCATACTCCGATCGAGGGCATTTGATGTAAGCACATTTACTTAGTTATAATAAAAAGAGCTCTTTTTTTAAACGTTATTACACTATATTCTTGTTTTCTTTTCTCATTCTATCTCAACCGATATGAACACCTGAGACAACCCAGATTCTCATCACCAAGAGGATAAAGAGAGTCCAGGATTTTCCATTGCCTTTCAACAAACGATACCAGAGAGTCCAGGATTTTCATTCAAAACAACTTACCGCTGCCAGGAGTCCCCTGGAAACAAAGATCCTAAGGGTTCCACCAAAAGAAAGATTCCTTCAGTAAAGAACAAAGCCAAATCGACCGGACAAGAGCCAAAGAAACATCTCTAACCCAAACAAGTCTACAACTTACCTCATATGATTGAGGTTACCTCTGGTAAGCACAGAATCACTTACCTCAGACAAAGAAGTGTCGAATATTCTAAAGTATAATACTGAACTTTTTTACAATAACAAACCAAGGACATTATTATTATTTATTATTTTTTATGCCCTTTTCCTGTATTCCACTACTTTAACATCATTGTTTAGAAAGTAACAAACTTACTCTACAAATAGCTAATATCTATTCTAGTGCCAAGCTGTGCGCCCTCTTGATTTCCTCTTTCTTATCCATATATATATATATAGACATATATATATATATATATATATATATATGTCTATAAATGTGTACATTTTATTTTGTGTATATATACATATACATTCATAAATACATATGTACACACATAAATACATACATATCCAACTTTAGACATGTATATGTATGTATCTCAATGTTAAAGCCCTTTGACTGCCTTTTGTTTTTTTAAAGGGATAGTAAACACCCAAAATGTTACTCTGTAAAAAGATTGATTATCCCTTTATATACCACACCCCAGTTTTGCATAACTAACACTATTATAGAAATATACTTTTTACCTCAGTAATTACCTTGTATCTAAGCTTCTGCTGACTGCCTCCTTATCTCAGATCTTTTGACAGATTTACATTTCAGGCAATTAAAGGGACACTAAACCCAAACTTTTTATTTTATGATTCAGGTAGAGAATACAATTTTAAACAACATTCAAATGTACTTCTATTATCTAATTAGCTTCATTCTTTAGATACCCTTTGTTCATGAAATAGCAATGAACATGGGTGAGCCAATCACACGAGGCATCTATCTGCAGCCACCAATCAGCAGCTACTAAGCCTATCTAGATATGCTTTTCAGTAAAGGATATCAAGAGAATGAAGCACATTATATAATAGAAGTAATTTGGAAAGTTGTTTAAAATGAAATGCTCTTTCTAAATCATGAAAGAAAAAAATTGGGTTTCATGTCCCTTTAATGATGACTCTTAAATAACTTGACGTGCATGAGCACAATTTTATCTATATGAAACATGTGAACTAACACCCTCTAGCTGTGAAAAACTGTCCAATGCAGAGACGACCTTCAAGGGCTTATAAATTAGCATATGAGCCTACCTTGATTTAGCTTTAAGCTAAGAATAACAAGAGAACAAAGCAAATTTGATGATAAAAGTAAATTAGAAAGTTGTTTAAAATTACATGCCCTATCTGAATCATGAAGGTTTAATTTGGACTTTACTAATCCTTTAACACCTGATGCCTTATATTGTTGAGCCCTTTATGTGTGCAATTTTTTTTAAAATAATTTTTATTAGATTTTTATGTTTTATTATGAGTTTAACTGTACTTTGTAATGTATTTTTGATGTGTTTTGTGACACTTTTTTGTTTTGCGAAACAGTTAGCCAGAACTCTGAAGTCACGATAACCGGACGCAAGCTAAATTCAATTGTGCTCAATCAATCGCATTTAGTTTCAACTTGTAAACCCCTTATCGCTTGTGCATAACTGTTAGTGCTCCAGTAGTAATATGGCCCTAAATCAGCTTATTTGAGAAGTTGAAATTGATGCTTAATGAATATCTGAATTTTAGCATTTAATCATATGTATCTTTGAAATGATAAAACGTTTTAAAATATATTATATAGAAACCTATGAAATAATGAGAGGTTTATATAGATGTTATTAGTCCTTATTAGCAGTTTCTTGTATAAATGTAGAAAATTCTTACATAAATAAGGATGTCTAATTTTATAGTTGATACACATATGTTTTTAATGAATGGGTGGAACATGAATTTATAAGAGCAAAAGGAAGGCATAAGAACTAGTCTATTAGTACGATTAGTCTCAGCTGAAACGTGTCAGACTTATTGTCGTCACCTATTTTATGGATTGTGTTGTTTTCATTCATTTTTTTTGTATATTGAAGGAGGAGGTTTTTAAGAATTTTGGTTGTGGATTTTTTCACATTTATAGGAGTTTAAAGTGCTCAGCATCTCATCCAAGCAGCATCTAAAACATCTTCAGAGCACCTAACCAGAATCATCATTATGGACTCCATGTATGAAGCAGCGAGAGCTGCTTCGGAGCCCTTGCAGGGCAGGTTCCCAGAAAAAAATAAGGTGGTGGAGAAAATTCACAGAGAGTTAGCTCGCTCTCTGTGATTGACAGTCCCTTCACTCACTCGATTGCTTGCATGCAGGGAATGCGGACAGACAGCTTTGCAAGTTGAGAAGCTTTTCGCCCGCCTTTTAATACATGGGGCCCTAACTCATCACCAAATCCTCATCTGAACAATAATGAGATCATGCCCGACCCAAACACTGCGCCTGCTAAAAAAACAGCATGCTGTGTAAAAATCCTATAAATGTATTTGAAAATTACTTTTACGTAAACATGGCTCACTTTTACCAGGTCAGAATAAGACATTCATGTAGGTCTTGCTCAAAACAATCCACATGGACATTAACTTCCATTGAGTTTTTAAATGTACACTTATAACTCTGTATAACCATGTTTTAAAAACAGTCAGTGACAAAAGTTAAGGCCGTGAAATGCATTGCACTAGATTATATGTTTTTAAAGCAACACATTATCAGCATGAAACAGTATTTAAACTTTAATACATTCCTTAGCGATATCAAAGAGAGTATAAGGACTGCTGGTAAAGGAGCTACTTATAATCTCATATTCCTTAATCTGTTTCTGTAAGTAGTCTGTAAAAATCTTGCCTTTCTAGAAGCAATGTTAGGACTTTAATTGGAAACACTTTGTATTAATTAAACTTCAGAAGGTACAACGTCATGATCTGGCCAAAAAAACAGGTTTATGTGTATAGATCTAAACATTTATAGAATTGCAGCATCTTTAAAACTTAAACATAGATGTATGATCACTAAGACATTAACACTTCAATATTTTAGCTGATTTTACAGCTGTTCAGTACATATATGATGCTAAGAATATATCTTATGAGCCTTATTGTTAACTAGACACAACAGTTTTTTTATGCGATTGATTTTCAATAAAGTAGGAAGCCTATTCCTGAGCAATAGACATTTACACTGGAGACATTTTTGGTTTGTCTGAAATTTTCGCTTAGCAATTTTTAGCTGATTGGTGTCATCAGAATTTAATTTTTTGCTGTATAAGAATTTTATTCAATACAAAATTTGTTACATCGCATTAAAGCCTACAGAAAGCCCTCAAAATGCTCCTTTTAGCTGCATAATTACACTGCGAGCAAATGCAAGCAATCGAAAGACACATTGCTAACTGGTTCATGAAAACATACAGGAACTGGAACAAGTTTTACAGAGCAGGGAGGGCAGGAGCAGGAGTGGCAGCAGCAGCAAGCAGCATAGTTACTGAACTGTATATGTAGGCATTACAGTACATAAATCTCAAAAATAAACCTCCAGGGAGGAGAAAGCTAATAGGAGTCTAGAGCCCATTGGACACAGCAGCCAGCAGTTCCTTGAGGATATGACATTGATGTATGATGGCCACCACAGAGCAGGGAGGGCAGCAGCAGAAGTGTCAGCAGAAGCAGGCTGCAGCATTACTGAACTAGGTAGGAAGGCCTGACAGTGCATAAACCACAAAAATACACCTCAAGGGGAGGAGGATGGCAACAGATGCCTAGAACCCCTTAGACACAGCAACCAGTAGTTCCCTGTGGATTTGGCATTGATTGATGGTTACCACCACAGAGCAGGGAGGGCAGGAGTAGGAGAGGCAGGAACTGCAGGCAACAGAGTTACTGAACAGGTAGGTAGGCCTGGCAGTACATAAATCTCAAAAATACACCTCAAGGGGAGAAGGATGGCAACAGGTGCCCAGACCACTTGTAAACAGGGTCCAGCAAATTACTGAGGATTTGGCATTGATGGATGTCACTAAAACCTCATAACTTCTTCTCTGTGTGCTATTTTGTTTTATTTTAAGAAGTTGTATGTATCTGTGTATGTTCCTTAACCAAACAGGCCTTCCTGTCATAAATACAGTACAGAGTATTGATTTATCAAGTAAGAAAAAAGGTCAGAACAAGAGAAGTCATAAAAACCAGTGTCCTCTACCCAGACCTAGCTGAGGTCAGTCAGAGGACATTAGTACAACTTGAGACATGATTTCACCACATATATGACACTAGATGATACAAATATGACAACCATGTCATATTTGGTATCAAACTAATTCTCATGTCAAAGGGAAATTGCTTATATGGGTGCATGAAGTTATAAGATGTTCTATAATTTCAGCCAAGGAGTCAGAGCTTTATGACATATAGTAAAAGAGAGGGGTGGGTATTTCCCTGGCCCTTCTGGAAGGAGGTTTGGTAAAGAAATCTGATATTAGAGAAACAAGTATATAACATTGACTCTAACAATATAAGTTTGTCATTTTAAATGGGAGCCTGTGTACAAACAGTGTGAGTAACTACCATTTCTTGCTAATCTTCCAAGCGCAGACATCTAAGCCTGTACAGTATTAGGGTCTATATAGCTCCTTTTTATTTTAAAAACTGATTGCATGTGTATAATTCAATTTGTTAACATATTTTCTTAATATTGCACTTATGGAAATCACCACTTGTCGCCATTTTACTGCACGGGGGGGGGGGGGGGTGCTATTTGGACTTGTTTTTTTGCTAATAATACATTTTCTTAATTTTTTTTGCCTGTGTCTAATATTTCAACCAAATTACTGAAATATACTGGTACTATTAAAACTTTGTATTTAAGATGAATCTAGGATTTTACTTTGTTAGTCTTAATATTTTCCATGTAATAAATCTTAAGTGATGGCAGCTTAGAGATAGTTTAGTGTGGATAGCATTAAAGGGGAGTTTTGGAATTTTTTCTAGGTCTAGAACAGACTAGAGAGTTTTTGTTAACTCTTGCATACACTGAACTAAGTCACAGGCTTGCCTGGAGTGGTTTGACGCTAACAAATTGGTTAAGGTGGAAATGGTGTGTTAACGCTTTCTGTGCCAAACTAGTGACTGGTGCAGGGTCAGTTTACTCTGTTTATCACAACAGATGATGAACACCACAGAGCAGGTAGGGCAGGAGAAGGAGTGACAGCAACAGGCAGCAGAGTTTCTGAACTAGGTAGGTAGATAATCCTTACAGTACAAAAATACACCTCCAGAAAAGGAGGACAGCAACAGGTACCTAGAGCTCCTTGGACTCAGTGGCCAGAAATTATCTTAGAATTTGGTAGGGAAAAACAGGGGGGGGGCAGTAGCAGGAGTGGCATCGTCAGCAGCAGCAGCAGGCAGCAAAGTTAGTGAACTAGGTAGGTAGGTCTAAGAGTACAAAAACCTCATAATACACCTCCAGGGGAGTAGAATGGTAACAAGTGCCTACAGCCTCTTGGACACAGCAGCCAGCAGTTTTCTGACAGTTGTGGCATTGATGGATAATGACCACCACAGAGCAGTAAGGGCAAGAGATAAAGGTGCAGCAACAGAATTACTCAACTAAGTAGATAGGCATGACAGTACATAAACCAATACACCTCCTGTAGAGGAGGATGTCAAAAACATGCCTAGAGCCCCTTGAACAGAGTGGCCAGCAGCTCCCTGAGAATTTGGCATTGACGGATGATGACCATCATGGTGCAGGGAGGACAGGAGCTGGAGTGGAAAACATTTCCAAACAAATCAGTGTCAAAACTAAGGGTAGGGTAACCTAGCATTGGAATTTTATATTTGAGATATTGCTTTTGCCCCATAAGCTGTAGAGACATTTGTGAGTGACAAGGGTTCAGTATATTACAGGTTAATGAACATACTTTCTCAGTTTGCAAAGTCTTATTGTCATCCCAATAGCTCAGAGGGTCTGCTGTAAGGGAAAAAGGAGGTTCACATAGATAAGCCTTTACCATGTCTGAGGCACTTGTACTACTCCCCCTTCTTGAGGGGGCTTCAATGGGTCCAACAAAAAAGTTTACTGCCTCTACTCAAAACACAGATGCTCCACTAAGTTGTATTGTGCTGCTGTTGCTGGTAGGGGATGAAAAAATTATATCTGCCTCTTGCTGTTGCACTTCTCACTTACAAAGCATGCCCTCCTTTTCTTGGACCTCATGCACCCTGCAAATCAGTTGTCAGGTTATAAGTTGTGAGTGCCATGTTCCTCTTAATTCTGGGATCATACACTGAGTCACTATCATGGAGAGCCTTCAACCTTTTTGAGTGCACTGTCAGTGACAACAAATCCCATTTCCACTTTGGTACCTGCCCGCTCTCCTACCCACTGTGCCACCATCCTCCTAAAAGCCTTCAATATATTTTCATGGTATGCTTCTCATCCAACACCTCAGAATGAAGGAGGAAAGATCGGTAGCTTTGTCAATGTACTAAACCACTCCCGCCCTGACTGTAGCTTCCATCAACTGCTTTAAAGGCTCCCCTTCATGCACACCAATGACAGCTACCAGATGACCTATCAAAAGGGTTAATTTTCGGGATTGCTGTTTGGACATCCCTCTAGAGAGAAACCTCCCAAAATCCTCTAGAGTGTACTGAACATGTTGTAGTGATGTTAACGGAGGTATCTGCTCTTTCTGCTACTGCTTTGTGGTACTTTCAGAGATTTTGGTTTAGCCCAGAGCTGGTGAGATGACCCAACACTTTCCCAGAGCTAAGTTCTTTGCCACACAATTTACACGTAGCAAAGCATCCATTTCCAAAGCTAACAAAGTGGTCCCACAACTTTGAGCAATGTGAAAAAGTTGTTGCATCTGACTGTCCTTCTACCACTGCTGAGGTCTCCTTGACAGAACTTTGAGATGAGGCAACGCTAATACTTTCTGCTCTCCCTGGAAAATGTTTTCCTCTTCTAGTGGTGGTGATTCTGGTAGTGGAGATTGTGGTTGTGGAACTGCCAATGATTCTACTACTGACATAGGTAGTGGGTGAGGCTGTTGTTGGCATGTGCTACTTAAAGAGACATAAAACCCAATTGTTTTCTTTCATGATTCAGATAGAGCATACATTTTTTTTATAATATTGTTTTATTTATGTCTGGTGGACTAATCCAAATACAAAATCCATGCCATGCAAGGCCAAAGAGAAAAGAAAATGAAAAATTTGTACAGAGCACAAGAAACAAATTCAAATTTGTAAACCAGTTAGTCCTAAAGATCTTGAACAAATTCAACATAAATAGCCTATAAGGATTATGACTTATTTACAATTCTAGCTATATATTCTTGATCCACCTTTTTTGAGAATTTTAATTCCAGAGAATATATTGCTTTGATTAATATATAAGACGAGAAGGGGAGGGGAGGAAGGGAGAAAGAAGAAAAAATACAAACAAAAGGGACAGAGACATTTTTTTTTTTAGTCTAGATGTAAAAGTTACCACAAGGTCTGTATTCCTAAAGGAATTAATTAAATGATCTATCTCTGTGGGAGGAAAAGATTTAATAAATAATGACCAATTCTGAAAAAAATTCCTTACATCCTCCTCCTCTTGGAGATTTATTTTTGTCTGTTCTAGAATACACTGTTTCTTTAGACAATTCGTAATCTCTGGTATACTGGGTGTCGCTTTCCCTTTCCATTTTTTGAAAAGTAAATACCTGGTTGCAAGGATAGACTGATTGATTATTTTACTATTAATCTGTATTTGTTTCAAATCGGGCTGAAGAAACACTATATATCTTAATGATAGGACCACAGGGTATTATTAATCCAATATTCTAATCTTTGCCAGGGGGATCTTATTTTTGGGCAGTCCCAGATCATATGCGCCAGATTTGCTGAAGGAAACAAGCACTTGGGACATTTATTGAAATTAGGATTTCCAAACAATAATTTAATATCCGATTCTCTCCATGTCGATGAAAGCGTGGTTCGCTTAATATTAGAAATAGAATGTTCGATATGATCAGGATTGACATTACAATGTGAGGTCTCTACGAGCCATTTAGAGGATATTTTTTCCAAGTTAAGGGGGCCTTTGAGTGAGCTGAGGCTTTGGTATACTGTGGAGATCGACATGAAGCCATTCTTCACTAATACCAACCAATTTTCTAAGCTTCCCAGATTCCAGTTCCATCCATAATCACTCGTTAATTCTAGTGCAAAGTGTCTCACTTGCAAATAAGCAAAGAAATCTTTTTTCGGGAAGATTAAATTCTCCCCTGAGTGATCCAAAAATTTTGACACACTTCCTCTCATTGTCTAACAGAAGGGAGATATTATCTAGACCTGAATTATGCCACCTCAGAAAAAGTGCCGACAGTAGCCCTGCTAAAAATTGGGGATTTCCCACTAATGGCATATATTTAGAAACCCTACCTTCAACTGCCATAAGTTTACAAACTCGCCACCAAGCATGAATCGGTTTGGCAATAGTCCTACGTTTTTTCACCTCCCGCGGAAAAGAACTATAATTACAATGAATTAGTGCTGTGGGAGAAAAGGGATAAGTAACATTTTGGTCTAAGTCATTATTTGTAACGTAATCCCTGGAATATATTCAATCAGTAACTATGCGTGCAAGAAAAACATAATTATAGATTTGGAGGTCAGGCAACACCATGCCCCTGTATTTCCTAGGAAGTGAATGTTTAGATAATGCAATTCTGTTTTTTTTTATGCTGCCAAATGAACCCTCTTAATGCCATATTAAGTAACCTAATATCTTTTCCCTTCAAAATTAATGGAATATGTTGAAGGACATAGAGTACTTTGGGGAGAAGGATCATTTTATAAAGAGCTATACGACCCAAGATAGATAACGAAAGATTTTTCCAGTTTAGCAAACTGTCTCTAATTTTGTTTAAGACTGGAAGGATATTTAAACTATACCAAGAGTCAGGATTGGAAGAAATTGACATACCCAAATATTTGAATGACTGAGATACTTCCCTAAAGGGTAACTTCTCAAGTGATTCTTTAGTTTGTTTAATCCCCATAAGCTTGGCCTTTAAATATTTATCTTATACCCTGAGAAGGATCCAAATAGTTCAATAATTGCCAAGAGTTTTGGTACATTTGCTCTAGTATTCCTTATATAGATCAGAATAACCTCGGCATATAGAGCAATTTTAAGCTCTTTTTTTACCAATCTTAATACCTTCCAACTGCTGTCTTATTAGGATGGCCAGGGGTTCAATAGCTACATCAAACAAAAGAGGTGAAAAGGGCACCCCTGTCTTGTTGCCCTCTTTAATCCAATATCTAGAGAGCTCATATCATTTACTATTAATTTTGGATTAATTTTGGACTATTAATTACAGGAAGCTTTCCTGTATAAATTATCAATAAATTTGGAGAACTTATCTCTGAAGCCAAATTGGAAGAGGGAGAATAACAAATTATCAAAATGAACTGAATCAAATGCCTTTTCGGCATCAATCACGACGATTGCTAAGTCAGAGGTGACCTCCTTTTCCGCACAACCCCTTTTCTCTAATGTTTTGAAATAATCTATTGTAACATAGACTTCTCTTATTTTTGCTGAAGAATTTCTCTTGGACAGGAATCCCGCTTGGTCCTTATGAATAATGCCAGGAAGGAGCGTTTGTAATCTTTGTGCTAAGATAGACATATTTTATAGTCTGTGTTCAGTAAGGCTATTGGTCTATAAGACTCTTTTTGGTCAGGATCCTTCCCTTGCTTTAATATAAGGGACGTATACGAAGCAGCAAAATTAGGGGAGATCGTTTTGCCCGGAATATAAATGTCAATGTTATTGAAGAGCCTAGTTAGGTGTGGAACGAGTCGTGAGGACAAAATTTTATAAAATTCATTAGGAAGGGCATCAGGGCCCGGAGCTTTATTTATGGGGAGCTGCTGAATAGCTCTGGTGACTTCCATCTCAGAGATGGGGGAATTCAGGGTATCAGATAGCTCAGATGTTAAAACTGGGTGCAGAATTTTACCCCAGAAGTCCTCACGTTTACCAACGTTTGAGTTCTTAAGAGAGTATAGCTCTTGATAACATTCTGTAAAGACTTTTAAGATCTCCTCCGCTGATGAAACCAGTTTTCCTCCACTTTGGATGGAGTCAATCAAGGATGACCTTTTGTCACCTTTGATAAGATCTGCAAGGAGTTTCCCTGTTTTATTGCCATATCTGTACATCTTGGCCTGAAACTTTAATTCTTTCTGTGTGGTCCTATGGATTAGTAAGGTGTCCCTTTCCTTCTTAGCTTGTGAGTATCTTGCCCAATTTTCTGATGATCTATGTAGTAGATATCGATTATATGCATTAGATACGGCCTTCAGTACTTAATTTTCTCGCATTTTTTAGTTCTATAAATGCTGTAGGCTAGGATTTCCTCCCTAAGAACCGCCTTGGCAGCTTCCCAGAAGAGCGCCGATTGATTTAAGTGTTCATGATTAAGGTGGGAATATTCCTCGTATTTAAGGTTAAGCCAGTTTTTGAATTTGTAATCTGATGCTGAGTAATTAGGAAAGTGGAAACGTCGCTTATCAAAGGATAAATCTCCAAGCTGCAGATCCAAAAATATAGGGGCGTGATCGGATATGCATATAGGCAATATGCTTGATGCTACTCTTTGCTTAGCAATTCTTTCATCTAAAAGAAAGAGGTCAATCCTGGAAAGAGTCTTGTGTGCCTTGGAGAGACAAGTAAATTTGCTACTTTCCGGATTGTGTACTCTCCATATGTCCCTTACCCTGAGGTTCCGATAGATCATTTTAAAAATTTTAGCTTCTAGACTATCTCTTTTAGTCTTGGAAGCGGAAGAGTCCTGTCGACATCTATCCAGTGGGTATTGCGGGGCCATGTTGAAGTCCCCTCCTAGTATTATATAGGCCTCAACATATGAAAGTATTTTAGCTTGTAACTCTTCCCAAAACTCATGATTAAATCTATTTGGGGCATATATATTGCAGAGCGTATAAAGAGTTTTTGCCAATTTGATTTTAACCATTAGGAATCTCCCCTCTGAGTCCGTATTAATATGTAATATTTCATAGTTTATCTTTTTCCCTAGCAATATTGCTACTCCACCTTTTCTATCTATACTGGGAGAGGCGACGACTTCCTTAACCCATGCACACTTAAGTGTTAACACTTCCTCTGGTTTTAAATGTTTTTCTTGTAAGAAGGCAATACTTGTGTTTAATTTCCTCAACTGAGATATTATTAGCTTTCACTTAATCTGGGATGTAATGCCCCCTATGTTCCATGATACCAGCTTATATCTACCTGCCTTGTTAATCATTTAGTTATGTAAAAGATGCTGAAGGAGAAAAAACAAAAAACAAAAAAACAAACAAAAGGGAATTCCCCCTCCCCCCCCTCTCCCAACCCATGTCCCTACGACCCTTCCCCAAAATGAGCCACTTGAACCCAAGGGGGATAGCCCCAACCTTTCCAAGGGCTATTTTAACTTCCTTAGCAATTAAAGGGGAAAAAAATAAAAAGAATAATACCTGAAATACATCAATAAAAACATAAAAGGCAAAATAGCTAATACATACAATTCATCTTGCAAAGCTAACTTTGCTGAGAGACTGTAAAGCCTGACTGGGCCAGAAAATTATCTGCTTCTGCTATAGAGTCGAAAAAATATACCTTATTATCCTTCCAAATCTTTAGCCTAGCAGGGTAAATAAGGGTGGCACGAAGTCCCTGGTTAATTAGTTTTGTACATAATGGGGCTAAATTCCTCCTCTTTGCAACTGTTTCAGCTGAAAAATCTTGGAACAGCATATTTTTTGTGTCCCCAATATAAATGGGTTGATTTTTTTGGAAAAATTGTAATAACATAACTTTGTCTTGGAAGTTAAGTACTTTGGCAATAATTGGTCTGGGTTTAGTTATTTCCTTACCAGCTGAAGGCCATCCTAACCTGTGCACCCTCTCCAACACAATCTGTGGCTGAGACTGTGGTATTTGTAGAAGCTGTGGTAGGGTAATAGTTAGAAATTTATTAAGGTCCTCAAACTTCTTCTCCTCTGGTACCCCAATCACTCTAATATTGTTCCTCCTAGAGCAATTTTCTAGGTCTTCTAATTTTTCTTGGATTTTTATAAAGTTAAATAAGGAGGTTTCCAATTTAGTGTTTTGAGCTATAGTAAGATCCTAAAGGTTCGATATCCTTTGCTCTGTCTCCGATAATCTACTTGAGAATTGTCTGAATTAATTCGTTAGAAGTGATATGTTTTGCTTAATTTCATTCCTAAAACTGTCAAATTTAGGAGCCAGAGCTTCAGAAATACTTACTACCAGTAATTGAGTGTCAATCGGCTCACTTAATGGTGTAGGATTGGTAACAACTGGGTGTGTCTCCGTAGAGGTCTCCAGGGTGGTCTTATTTTTCCTGTCTCTTTGTCGGATCGCCATAGCTGAGGGTGAAGTTTTGGGTTGCGTGTTGAGAAATTTGTCCATGTGCAAGTGAATCAGATATAGTGAATGCTATGTGCTAAGTGAAAGTTAACAATGCTAGTGATAGCAGTGAAATTGGCCCCATACGGGGGAACCAGAAAAAAATAAAGATTTTTTTTTTTTCTTTTAGTGGTAAATTAACCAGCTTGGTGTGAAACTTGAAGGATTGTGCAATTAATTAAAGTGAGTGAAAAAAAATCAAGAAAAAAAGCAAAAAAAAAAAAGCAAAGGGAGAAGAAGGATTGGTGAAGTGCGTGCTGATTTATTATGTCAGTTATGGTGGCTGACAATAAGATAATATTAGATCATTCAGTTTATTAAATACCAGGGAATGAATTCAGGATGTGGGTGCAAAACCCAGCATAGAACACGAGGCAGAGTCAGGTTTACCCGTACCCTTAGTGCCCCTACCCGCAATTGTTCCCTATGTTGCAAGAACATAGGAAATCATTACTTACAAAACCACCTCCTACCAGTAGATACCTTATGTACCACTCAGCCTAACCCTTAATTAATTTACTTATTTATATGGATATAAGAAGCTATCTCAATATTAGGGGAACCGAGGTTGGATCTTTGCCAAGGTACCTTTCTCCTTAATAGAACCTTAGGGGGACTAGTAAAAGGAAAAGCCCCCTTTTATGCCCACTGCTCCTAGGTTGTAGATTTCAATTTTTACCAAGACTTTAGTAAGGGAGGCCTCGTGCCTCCTACGTGTAGGAAAATAAAGGTAATTCAATTCAGCAACCTGCACATTTAAATTTCAGTTTTTCAAAATAAGATGTTACTTTAGATACAGGATTTTTATAAAATAACATGGTTAGTACCAATACTTAGAGAAAACAAGATGCAGCCTAGTATAAGCAGAAGAACAGGGATAAGTAACATTTTGGTCTAAGTCATTATTTGTAACGTAATCCCTGGAATATATTCAATCAGTAACTATGCATGCAAGAAAAACATAATTATAGATTTGGAGGTCAGGCAACACCATGCCCCTGTATTTCCTAGGAAGTGAATGTTTAGATAATGCAATTCTGTTTTTTTTTATGCTGCCAAATGAACCCTCTTAATGCCATATTAAGTAACCTAATATCTTTTCCCTTCAAAATTAATGGAATATGTTGAAGGACATAGAGTACTTTGGGGAGAAGGATCATTTTATAAAGAGCTATACGACCCAAGATAGATAACGAAAGATTTTTCCAGTTTAGCAAACTGTCTCTAATTTTGTTTAAGACTGGAAGGATATTTAAACTATACCAAGAGTCAGGATTGGAAGAAATTGACATACCCAAATATTTGAATGACTGAGATACTTCCCTAAAGGGTAACTTCTCAAGTGATTCTTTAGTTTGTTTAATCCCCATAAGCTTGGCCTTTAAATATTTATCTTATACCCTGAGAAGGATCCAAATAGTTCAATAATTGCCAAGAGTTTTGGTACATTTGCTCTAGTATTCCTTATATAGATCAGAATAACCTCGGCATATAGAGCAATTTTAAGCTCTTTTTTTTACCAATCTTAATACCTTCCAACTGCTGTCTTATTAGGATGGCCAGGGGTTCAATAGCTACATCAAACAAAAGAGGTGAAAAGGGCACCCCTGTCTTGTTGCCCTCTTTAATCCAATATCTAGAGAGCTCATATCATTTACTATTAATTTTGGATTAATTTTGGACTATTAATTACAGGAAGCTTTCCTGTATAAATTATCAATAAATTTGGAGAACTTATCTCTGAAGCCAAATTGGAAGAGGGAGAATAACAAATTATCAAAATGAACTGAATCAAATGCCTTTTCGGCATCAATCACGACGATTGCTAAGTCAGAGGTGACCTCCTTTTCCGCACAACCCCTTTTCTCTAATGTTTTGAAATAATCTATTGTAACATAGACTTCTCTTATTTTTGCTGAAGAATTTCTCTTGGACAGGAATCCCGCTTGGTCCTTATGAATAATGCCAGGAAGGAGCGTTTGTAATCTTTGTGCTAAGATAGACGTATTTTATAGTCTGTGTTCAGTAAGGCTATTGGTCTATAAGACTCTTTTTGGTCAGGATCCTTCCCTTGCTTTAATATAAGGGACGTATACGAAGCAGCAAAATTAGGGGAGATCGTTTTGCCCGGAATATAAATGTCAATGTTATTGAAGAGCCTAGTTAGGTGTGGAACGAGTCGTGAGGACAAAATTTTATAAAATTCATTAGGAAGGGCATCAGGGCCCGGAGCTTTATTTATGGGGAGCTGCTGAATAGCTCTGGTGACTTCCATCTCAGAGATGGGGGAATTCAGGGTATCAGATAGCTCAGATGTTAAAACTGGGTGCAGAATTTTACCCCAGAAGTCCTCACGTTTACCAACGTTTGAGTTCTTAAGAGAGTATAGCTCTTGATAACATTCTGTAAAGACTTTTAAGATCTCCTCCGCTGATGAAACCAGTTTTCCTCCACTTTGGATGGAGTCAATCAAGGATGACCTTTTGTCACCTTTGATAAGATCTGCAAGGAGTTTCCCTGTTTTATTGCCATATCTGTACATCTTGGCCTGAAACTTTAATTCTTTCTGTGTGGTCCTATGGATTAGTAAGGTGTCCCTTTCCTTCTTAGCTTGTGAGTATCTTGCCCAATTTTCTGATGATCTATGTAGTAGATATCGATTATATGCATTAGATACGGCCTTCAGTACTTAATTTTCTCGCATTTTTTAGTTCTATAAATGCTGTAGGCTAGGATTTCCTCCCTAAGAACCGCCTTGGCAGCTTCCCAGAAGAGCGCCGATTGATTTAAGTGTTCATGATTAAGGTGGGAATATTCCTCGTATTTAAGGTTAAGCCAGTTTTTGAATTTGTAATCTGATGCTGAGTAATTAGGAAAGTGGAAACGTCGCTTATCAAAGGATAAATCTCCAAGCTGCAGATCCAAAAATATAGGGGCGTGATCGGATATGCATATAGGCAATATGCTTGATGCTACTCTTTGCTTAGCAATTCTTTCATCTAAAAGAAAGAGGTCAATCCTGGAAAGAGTCTTGTGTGCCTTGGAGAGACAAGTAAATTTGCTACTTTCCGGATTGTGTACTCTCCATATGTCCCTTACCCTGAGGTTCCGATAGATCATTTTAAAAATTTTAGCTTCTAGACTATCTCTTTTAGTCTTGGAAGCGGAAGAGTCCTGTCGACATCTATCCAGTGGGTATTGCGGGGCCATGTTGAAGTCCCCTCCTAGTATTATATAGGCCTCAGCATATGAAAGTATTTTAGCTTGTAACTCTTCCCAAAACTCATGATTAAATCTATTTGGGGCATATATATTGCAGAGCGTATAAAGAGTTTTTGCCAATTTGATTTTAACCATTAGGAATCTCCCCTCTGAGTCCGTATTAATATGTAATATTTCATAGTTTATCTTTTTCCCTAGCAATATTGCTACTCCACCTTTTCTATCTATACTGGGAGAGGCGACGACTTCCTTAACCCATGCACACTTAAGTGTTAACACTTCCTCTGGTTTTAAATGTTTTTCTTGTAAGAAGGCAATACTTGTGTTTAATTTCCTCAACTGAGATATTATTAGCTTTCACTTAATCTGGGATGTAATGCCCCCTATGTTCCATGATACCAGCTTATATCTACCTGCCTTGTTAATCATTTAGTTATGTAAAAGATGCTGAAGGAGAAAAAACAAAAAACAAAAAAACAAACAAAAGGGAATTCCCCCTCCCCCCCCTCTCCCAACCCATGTCCCTACGACCCTTCCCCAAAATGAGCCACTTGAACCCAAGGGGGATAGCCCCAACCTTTCCAAGGGCTATTTTAACTTCCTTAGCAATTAAAGGGGAAAAAAATAAAAAGAATAATACCTGAAATACATCAATAAAAACATAAAAGGCAAAATAGCTAATACATACAATTCATCTTGCAAAGCTAACTTTTCTGAGAGACTGTAAAGCCTGACTGGGCCAGAAAATTATCTGCTTCTGCTATAGAGTCGAAAAAATATACCTTATTATCCTTCCAAATCTTTAGCCTAGCAGGGTAAATAAGGGTGGCACGAAGTCCCTGGTTAATTAGTTTTGTACATAATGGGGCTAAATTCCTCCTCTTTGCAACTGTTTCAGCTGAAAAATCTTGGAACAGCATATTTTTTGTGTCCCCAATATAAATGGGTTGATTTTTTTGGAAAAATTGTAATAACATAACTTTGTCTTGGAAGTTAAGTACTTTGGCAATAATTGGTCTGGGTTTAGTTATTTCCTTACCAGCTGAAGGCCATCCTAACCTGTGCACCCTCTCCAACACAATCTGTGGCTGAGACTGTGGTATTTGTAGAAGCTGTGGTAGGGTAATAGTTAGAAATTTATTAAGGTCCTCAAACTTCTTCTCCTCTGGTACCCCAATCACTCTAATATTGTTCCTCCTAGAGCAATTTTCTAGGTCTTCTAATTTTTCTTGGATTTTTATAAAGTTAAATAAGGAGGTTTCCAATTTAGTGTTTTGAGCTATAGTAAGATCCTAAAGGTTCGATATCCTTTGCTCTGTCTCCGATAATCTACTTGAGAATTGTCTGAATTAATTCGTTAAAAGTGATATGTTTTGCTTAATTTCATTCCTAAAACTGTCAAATTTAGGAGCCAGAGCTTCAGAAATACTTACTACCAGTAATTGAGTGTCAATCGGCTCACTTAATGGTGTAGGATTGGTAACAACTGGGTGTGTCTCCGTAGAGGTCTCCAGGGTGGTCTTATTTTTCCTGTCTCTTTGTCGGATCGCCATAGCTGAGGGTGAAGTTTTGGGTTGCGTGTTGAGAAATTTGTCCATGTGCAAGTGAATCAGATATAGTGAATGCTATGTGCTAAGTGAAAGTTAACAATGCTAGTGATAGCAGTGAAATTGGCCCCATACGGGGGAACCAGAAAAAAATAAAGATTTTTTTTTTTTCTTTTAGTGGTAAATTAACCAGCTTGGTGTGAAACTTGAAGGATTGTGCAATTAATTAAAGTGAGTGAAAAAAAATCAAGAAAAAAAGCAAAAAAAAAAAAAGCAAAGGGAGAAGAAGGATTGGTGAAGTGCGTGCTGATTTATTATGTCAGTTATGGTGGCTGACAATAAGATAATATTAGATCATTCAGTTTATTAAATACCAGGGAATGAATTCAGGATGTGGGTGCAAAACCCAGCATAGAACACGAGGCAGAGTCAGGTTTACCCGTACCCTTAGTGCCCCTACCCGCAATTGTTCCCTATGTTGCAAGAACATAGGAAATCATTACTTACAAAACCACCTCCTACCAGTAGATACCTTATGTACCACTCAGCCTAACCCTTAATTAATTTACTTATTTATATGGATATAAGAAGCTATCTCAATATTAGGGGAACCGAGGTTGGATCTTTGCCAAGGTACCTTTCTCCTTAATAGAACCTTAGGGGGACTAGTAAAAGGAAAAGCCCCCTTTTATGCCCACTGCTCCTAGGTTGTAGATTTCAATTTTTACCAAGACTTTAGTAAGGGAGGCCTCGTGCCTCCTACGTGTAGGAAAATAAAGGTAATTCAATTCAGCAACCTGCACATTTAAATTTCAGTTTTTCAAAATAAGATGTTACTTTAGATACAGGATTTTTATAAAATAACATGGTTAGTACCAATACTTAGAGAAAACAAGATGCAGCCTAGTATAAGCAGAAGAACAGGGATAAGTAACATTTTGGTCTAAGTCATTATTTGTAACGTAATCCCTGGAATATATTCAATCAGTAACTATGCGTGCAAGAAAAACATAATTATAGATTTGGAGGTCAGGCAACACCATGCCCCTGTATTTCCTAGGAAGTGAATGTTTAGATAATGCAATTCTGTTTTTTTTTATGCTGCCAAATGAACCCTCTTAATGCCATATTAAGTAACCTAATATCTTTTCCCTTCAAAATTAATGGAATATGTTGAAGGACATAGAGTACTTTGGGGAGAAGGATCATTTTATAAAGAGCTATACGACCCAAGATAGATAACGAAAGATTTTTCCAGTTTAGCAAACTGTCTCTAATTTTGTTTAAGACTGGAAGGATATTTAAACTATACCAAGAGTCAGGATTGGAAGAAATTGACATACCCAAATATTTGAATGACTGAGATACTTCCCTAAAGGGTAACTTCTCAAGTGATTCTTTAGTTTGTTTAATCCCCATAAGCTTGGCCTTTAAATATTTATCTTATACCCTGAGAAGGATCCAAATAGTTCAATAATTGCCAAGAGTTTTGGTACATTTGCTCTAGTATTCCTTATATAGATCAGAATAACCTCGGCATATAGAGCAATTTTAAGCTCTTTTTTTACCAATCTTAATACCTTCCAACTGCTGTCTTATTAGGATGGCCAGGGGTTCAATAGCTACATCAAACAAAAGAGGTGAAAAGGGCACCCCTGTCTTGTTGCCCTCTTTAATCCAATATCTAGAGAGCTCATATCATTTACTATTATTTTTATAGAAGCTTTCCTGTATAAATTATCAATAAATTTGGGGAACTTATCTCTGAAGCCAAATTGGAAGAGGGAGAATAACAAATTATCAAAATGAACTGAATCAAATGCCTTTTCGGCATCAATCACGATGATTGCTAAGTCAGAGGTGACCTCCTTTTCTCCACAACCCCTTTTCTCTAATGTTTTGAAATAATCTATTGTAACATAGACTTCTCTTATTTTTGCTGAAGAATTTCTCTTGGACAGGAATCCCGCTTGGTCCTTATGAATAATGCCAGGAAGGAGCGTTTGTAATCTTTTGTAATAGTAGCAATTTGAACAAACCTTTAATTCTGTGTTGTAACTCAAAAACAGCAATTGCCTCAAAAATAGATTTGTAACATTAAAGAAGCTTGATGAATTAGTTGTTAATGCTTCTTATAATGTTTTAATATTTGCCCAATAAGTGTCAGTTTATTGACTTCATAAACTGTACAATACTATTAGGGCAATTGTAAACGCAAACAGCTCAAATTAAGCAATAAGGTAAATAATTGTATCCCTTGATTAGGCAGGTATAGTTCATCAAGTTGTGTGAGAATAACGAATAATAATGGATTAAATAGATCTGACCTGAAAACCCAGGAGTTAGATACTTGTGTCCGTTTGCTATGAGCAGCAGCGTGGTACTCACAGGGAGAGTGGTTGTTGGCTGCAGCTGATGACGTCACCGCTACTTGCTGTGCTGTGTCTGAAGCGGCTTGCAAATCCTGTTACCTTGTAACAGCTTCAGGATGAGATGTCGAGTCTGTTGATTTCCTTGCAAAAGGTGATTTACTCCAGTAGTGGATTAAGGTAGTAGTGCTGCTTTAGGTAGGAAAGAAAATAAGAGATATTATCAGTAACTTTTAGGAACTCTTTAAATAGAAATTTGGAGAGGCTGTTGGTGAGTGTGGAAAACTCTCAGAGACACGCTTGAACTGTGAATCCTTTCTCAATTAACCAGCAATGAGTGCTGGGGGAAGTGCTTGATATAGGGAGAACTTAAAGGGACAGATCATTAGTAAGCAGTAACCCTGACAGAGCCCCCCACAAAAGGAACCACAGCGAGGTTCAAGGCCTGGGACAATCAGGGTTACGTCTATGGAAGAGAGAGATCAGACGTGGAGCAGATATGTTCGAGGCAGGCTCCCAGGAATCATCTTCATGTCCAAATCCTTTCCAATGTACCAAATAGAAAAGATTCCCATGGCGGAGTCTAGAATCCAGAATGCTATGAATCTCATACTGCATATCAAGGGTAGCAGAAGGTATCGGGTCTGCTGATGTAACATTGGATATGGGTAGGTTACAAGGTTTGAATAGAGACACATGGAAAGTCGGATGTATCTTGAAAGTCGATGGCAGTTGGAGTGTGACTGTTGTTGGACCATTTACCCTGATGATAGGGTAAGGACCCAAAAAGAGATTACCTAATTTCCTACAAGGATAGGGTATCTTGAGGTTCTTAGTGGAGAGCTATACTTGTTGTCCTACGGAATATTGAGGACTAGGTCTGTGGCGGAGATCGTAGTACCTGCGTTGTGATGCTTGTGCCTGAAGAATATGTTCACGAATCGAAGAAAAGTTGGCAGAAATGTTGTTAACTAGATCATTCACCTGAGGACATGGGGTATCAATCTTCGGGAGTAGAGTGAAATTTGGATGTAAACCATAATTTACAAAAAATGGTGATGTGCCAGTTGTGGAACTCTTATTATTATTATAGGCGAATTCTGCTAGGGGCAAGTAGGAGGCCCATGAATCTTGTTGGTGAGAGCAGAAGCATCTTAGGTCACCCTCTCCGTCTGCCCATTCGTTTGAGGATGGTAGGCAGTGGTGAGTTTTTGTTCTATGTGTAGAGCAGCACACAAATTCCTCCAGAAGTGAATTGGGTTCCTCGGTCACTAAGGATGGTTTTAGGAATTCCATGCAATCTTACAATGTTTTGAATGAATAAATCACTTGTGATCTTGGAAGTGGGTAGAGAGGCAATCGGTGTGAAATGTGCCATCTTTGAGAATAAATCGGTGACAACCATTATAGTGGTGTAATTGTTAGAGACAGGTAAGTCCACAATAAAGTCCAGAGATACCGCCTCCCAGGGTACTTGTGGTACAGGTAAAGGCTGTAAAAGACCCGCAGGAAGTTGTTTAGAAGGTTTGGAGGTTGCACATATAACGCATTTAGATAGATATTCTTTGAGATCGAGGTTAAGAGTAGGCCACCAAAAAGAACGCTTTAGTAAATCCGAAGTTTTATCCCTTCCCATGTGTCCAGCAAGGGGGGGACTCATGAACTGTTTTCAAGATTGAAGATCTAAGATTTGGAGGTATGTATAGCTTCCCTTCCTTGCAGAGTAAGCCGTCAGAATTGTAGGTAAGATCTGTATGAGGTACTGATGGGTCAATAGCAATAGCATCTTTTAACACTGTAGTTAGACTTGTTATAACACCAATGATAGAGTCCTTAGGGACAACAGTAGTATGAATGCATGGTATTATAGGTTTAGAACCTTGTCTGGAGAGGGCGTCAGCCTTGCCATTTTTAGTACCAGGCCTGTAGGTAATGATGTAATGAAAACGAGAAAAGTAAAGACTCCAGCGTAATTGTCTGGAGGATAGGGTTCGATTGGACTGAAGATACTGCAGATTTTTGTGGTCAGTATATATGATGGTTGGTTGAGTTGTGCCCTCAAGCAAGTGTCTCCAGTGATCGAAGGAACACTTTATTGCAAGTAATTCCTTCTCGCCAACTGGGTAATTTAACTCTGCTGGTTGCATCAGTCTAGAGAAGAATGCGACCGGGTGTAATGGATCTTTGAATGATTTCCGTTAAGAGAGAATTGCCCCTATTGCGAACTCAGAAGCGTCAACTTCCAGGATGAATTGCTTTTCTAAATCCGGGTATTGGAGAATGGGTGCTGTAGTGAATTTATTTTTTAAAAGATCAAATACCTGTTGAGTATGGCTTGTCCACCTGAAAGGATGATTCAATTTGGTAAGCTCAGTAAGAGGTTTGGTAATAGCAGCAAATCCAGGAATGAATTTCCTATAATAGTTTGAAAAGCCTAAGAAACGTTGAACATCTTTCTTACATTGAGGAGTTGGCCAGTTATGAATAGCCTGAACCTTGTCATCTTGCATCTTGATTCCATCAGGAGAGATGTTATAACCCAGGAAAGAGATATTATTTGATTCAAAAATACATTTTTCTAGTTTAGCGTATAGGTTATTTTTTCGTAACCTAGTGAGAACCTCTCTAACATGTATTCTATGTTGATCTAAATTTTGTGAGTAAACTAGAATATCGTCCAAATAGACAAAAACATATACATCCAAAATATCTCTGAAAAGATCATTGATTAAGCATTGGAATGTTGCTGGGGCATTGCAAAGACAGAATGGCATCACTGTATATTCGAATAGCCCACATCTAGTCCGAAAAGCAGTGAGCCATTCGTCGCCAGCTCTCATTCGTATAAGATTATAGGCACCTCGAAGATCCAATTTCGTGAAAATTGAGGCCCCCCGTAATCTTTCAATCAACTCAGGGATCAAAGGTAGGGGATACCTGTTTTTTCTGGTACGCCTGTTCAATTCCCTGTAATCGATAATTGGTCTTAACGTGCCATCTTTATTGGTGACAAAAAATATACCTGCACCTGCAGGAGAGGTACTAGGTCTTATAAAACCTTTTCTGAGGTTCTCATCGATATAATTTTTAAGGTGTTCTAATTCTGGTTTTGAAAGGGGGTAGATATGTCCATAGGGAATTGAAACTCCTGGGAGTAAATCAATGGGACAATCGTAATCCCTATGAGGAGGCAAACATTCAGCGTCTTTTTTATTAAAAACATCTGAGAAGTCTGCATATTGTTTAGGTAAAATATTATCCTCAACTTGTAGCATAATTATATCTGATGATGTCTTACTATTTTGAGTGAGATGAGGGAAAGATAAACTGAGGTCATTCCAGTTTATAGTTGGTTTGTGTTTACAAAACCAATTTATACCAAGGATTACATTAAACATTGGAGAAGATATGACATCAAAAGTGAGTGTTTCTGTGATGTGTGTGCAAGATGTTACCTGTAATGGTGTAGTTTGGTGTGTGACAGGACCTGATTTTAAAAAAGAGCCATCAATGACCTTCACAGAGACCGGAGTTCTCTTACACACCAAAGGTATTTTATTCTGTTTCACAAAAGAAAGATCAACAAAATTTCTACATGAGCCGGTGTCCAGGATAGCTTCAGTTGTTATCCTGATTTGATCCCACTGTAAAATAATAGGGATAGTTAGATATGAGGGTTTAATGATTTTCATCAGCAGGGATTCAGAGATGTTAGGCAACCTACCCTTCTTATTCTTGGCGAGAACTGGGCAGTCCTTTACTTCATGTGTGGGGCAGGCACAATACATGCAAATTTTAAATTGTGTAATGTATGTCTCCACAGGGTTCTTTCTTTGTTTTAAAGATCTAAGTATGTTTTCAGCTGTTACCTGTTTGAAAGGGTCATCATATAATGCTGACATTTGATTAAAGAACTCATCTAGGGATCCTAGTATTGCATCATCATTTTAAAAAAAAGAGTCAGCCCAAGCCCTAGGCTCCCCCCTCAAATATGATATCACAGTGAGCACTCTTGACCTTTCAGTGGGATAAGTGCGTGGCTTCAATTGAAAAAGCAACATGCAGGAGTTTTTAAACTCTCTAAATCTTGAACGGTCACCAGAGAATTTTTCTGGGGGGGGAGACCATGGGTTCAGGGATAGATTCTGCACTTGCAAGTTTAGGTGCCAGAGTCTCTCTTAAGCAGGCCTTCAAAGCCTGATTTTCCACTTGTAATTCATGGAAAGAACCTGATAGAGCTTCTAATCTGTCCGAAAGGACTTGAACTTTATCACTTAAAAGATCTTGTTCCATAATTGCTGTTGAGTAAAAATGTTTGGTATAGGATAATTCTGTGTACACAAACACTAAATCCTTGCTTTCTTATGGCTGGTTAATTCTGTAATAGTAGCAATTTGAACAAACCTTTAATTCTGTGTTGTAACTCAAAAACAGCAATTGCCTCAAAAATAGATTTGTAACATTAAAGAAGCTTGATGAATTAGTTGTTAATGCTTCTTATAATGTTTTAATATTTGCCCAATAAGTGTCAGTTTATTGACTTCATAAACTGTACAATACTATCAGGACAATTGTAAACGCAAACAGCTCAAATTAAGCAATAAGGTAAATAATTGTATCCCTTGATTAGGCAGGTATAGTTCATCAAGTTGTGTGAGAATAACGAATAATAATGGATTAAATAGATCTGACCTGAAAACCCAGGAGTTAGATACTTGTGTCCGTTTGCTATGAGCAGCAGCGTGGTACTCACAGGGAGAGCGGTTGTTGGCTGCAGCTGATGACGTCACCGCTACTCGCTGTGCTGTGTCTGAAGCGGCTTGCAAATCCTGTTACCTTGTAACAGCTTCAGGATGAGATGTCGAGTCTGTTGATTTCCTTACAAAAGGTGATTTATTCCAGTAGTGGATTAAGGTAGTAGTGCTGCTTTAGGTAGGAAAGAAAATAAGAGATATTATCAGTAACTTTTAGGAACTCTTTAAATAGAAATTTGGAGAGGCTGTTGGAGAGTGTGGAAAACTCTCAGAGACACGCTTGAACTGTGAATCCTTTCTCAATTAACCAGCAATGAGTGCTGGGGGAAGTGCTTGATATAGGGAGAACTTAAAGGGAAAGATCATTAGTAAGCAGTAACCCTGACATCTTTGTGCTAAGATAGACGTATTTTATAGTCTGTGTTCAGTAAGGCTATCGGTCTATAAGACTCTTTTTGGTCAGAATCCTTCCCTTGCTTTAATATAAGGGACGTATACGAAGCAGCAAAATTAGGGGAGATCGTTTTGCCCGGAATATAAATGTCAATGTTATTGAAGAGCCTAGTTAGGTGTGGAACGAGTCGTGAGGACAAAATTTTATAAAATTCATTAGGAAGGGCATCAGGGCCCGGAGCTTTATTTATGGGGAGCTGCTGAATAGCTCTGGTGACTTCCATCTCAGAGATGGGGGAATTCAGGGTATCAGATAGCTCAGATGTTAAAACTGGGTGCAGAATTTTACCCCAGAAGTCCTCACGTTTACCAACGTTTGAGTTCTATAGGCCTAGATTTAGAGTTCGGCGGTAAAAGGGCTGTTAACGCTCCGCGGGCTTTTTTCTGGCCGCACCATAAATTTAACTCTGGTATCGAGAGTTAAAACAAATGCTGCGTTAGGCTCCAAAAAAGGAGCGTAGGGCATTTTTACCGCAAATGCAACTCTCGATACCAGAGTTGCTTACGGACGCGGCCGGCATCAAAAACGTGCTCGTGCACGATTCTCCCATAGGAAACAATGGGGCTGTTTGAGCTGAAAAAAAACCTAACACCTGCAAAAAAGCAGCGTTCAGCTCCTAACGCAGCCCCATTGTTTCCTATGGGGAAACACTTCCTACGTCTGCACCTAACACCCTAACATGTACCCCGAGTCTAAACATCCCTAGCCTTACACTTATTAACCCCTAATCTGCCGCCCCCGCTATCGCTGACCCCTGCATTACAGTTTTAACCCCTAATCTTCCGCTCCGTAAACCGCCGCAACCTACGTTATCCCTATGTACCCCTAATCTGCTGCCCTAACATCGCCGACCCCTATGTTATATTTATTAACCCCTAATCTGCCCCCCACAACGTCGCCAACACCTGCCTACACTTATTAACCCCTAATCTGCCGAGCGGACCTGAGCGCTACTATAATAAAGTTATTAACCCCTAATCCGTCTCACTAACCCTATCATAAATAGTATTAACCCCTAATCTGCCCTCCCTAACATCGCCGACACCTTCCTTCAATTATTAACCCCTAATCTTCCGATCGGAGCTCACCGCTATTCTAATAAATGTATTAACCCCTAAAGCTAAGTCTAACCCTAACACTAACACCCCCCTAACTTAAATATAATTTTAATCTAACGAAATAAATTAACTCTTATTAAATAAATTAATCCTATTTAAATCTAAATACTTACCTGTAAAATAAATCCTAATATAGCTACAATATAAATTATAATTATATTTTAGCTATTTTAGGATTAATATTTATTTTACAGGCAACTTGGTATTTATTTTAACTAGGTACAATAGCTATTAAATAGTTAAGAACTATTTAATAGTTACCTAGTTAAAATAATTACAAAATTACCTGTAAAATAAATCCTAACCTAAGATATAATTAAACCTAACACTACCCTATCAATAAAATAATTAAATAAACTACCTACAATTACCTACAATTAACCTAACACTACACTATCAATAAATTAATTAAATACAATTGCTACAAATAAATACAATTAAATAAACTATCTAAAGTACAAAAAATAAAAAAGAACTAAGTTACAGAAAATAAAAAAATATTTACAAACATAAGAAAAATATTACAACAATTTTAAACTAATTACACCTACTCTAAGCCCCCTAATAAAATAACAAAGCCCCCCAAAATAAAAAATTCCCTACCCTATTCTAAATTAAAAAAGTTACAAGCTCTTTTACCTTACCAGCCCTGAACAGGGCCCTTTGCGGGGCATGCCCCAAGAAGTTCAGCTCTTTTGCCTGTAAAAGAAAACATACAATACCCCCCCCCCAACATTACAACCCACCACCCACATACCCCTAATCTAACCCAAACCACCCTTAAATAAACCTAACACTAAGCCCCTGAAGATCTTCCTACCTTGTCTTCACCATACCAGGTTCACCGATCCGTCCTGGCTCCAAGATCTTCATCCAACCCAAGCGGGGGTTGGCGATCCATAATCCGGTGCTGAAGAGGTCCAGAAGAGGCTCCAAAGTCTTCATCCTATCCGGCAAGAAGAGGACATCCGGACCGGCAAACATCTTCTCCAAGCCGCATCTTCTATCTTCTTCCATCCGGTGCGGAGCGGGACCATCTTGAAGCAGGCGACGCGGATCCATCCTCTTCTTCCGATGTCTCCCGACGAATGACGGTTCCTTTAAGGGACGTCATCCAAGATGGCGTCCCTCGAATTCCGATTGGCTGATAGGATTCTATCAGCCAATCGGAATTAAGGTAGGAATTTTCTGATTGGCTGATGGAATCAGCCAATCAGAATCAAGTTCAATCCGATTGGCTGATCCAATCAGCCAATCAGATTGAGCTCGCATTCTATTGGCTGTTCCGATCAGCCAATAGAATGCGAGCTCAATCTGATTGGCTGATTGGATCGGCCAATCGGATTGAACTAGATTCTGATTGGCTGATTCCATCAGCCAATCAGAAAATTCCTACCTTAATTCCGATTGGCTGATAGAATCCTATCAGCCAATCGGAATTCGAGGGACGCCATCTTGGATGACGTCCCTTAAAGGAACCGTCATTCGTCGGGAGACATCGGAAGAAGAGGATGGATCCGCGTCGCCTGCTTCAAGATGGTCCCGCTCCGCACCGGATGGAAGAAGATAGAAGATGCGGCTTGGAGAAGATGTTTGCCGGTCCGGATGTCCTCTTCTTGCCGGATAGGATGAAGACTTTGGAGCCTCTTCTGGACCTCTTCAGCACCGGATTATGGATCGCCAACCCCCGCTTGGGTTGGATGAAGATCTTGGAGCCAGGACGGATCGGTGAACCTGGTATGGTGAAGACAAGGTAGGAAGATCTTCAGGGGCTTAGTGTTAGGTTTATTTAAGGGTGGTTTGGGTTAGATTAGGGGTATGTGGGTGGTGGGTTGTAATGTTGGGGGGGGTATTGTATGTTTTCTTTTACAGGCAAAAGAGCTGAACTTCTTGGGGCATGCCCCGCAAAGGGCCCTGTTCAGGGCTGGTAAGGTAAAAGAGCTTGTAACTTTTTTAATTTAGAATAGGGTAGGGAATTTTTTATTTTGGGGGGCTTTGTTATTTTATTAGGGGGCTTAGAGTAGGTGTAATTAGTTTAAAATTGTTGTAATATTTTTCTTATGTTTGTAAATATTTTTTTATTTTCTGTAACTTAGTTCTTTTTTATTTTTTGTACTTTAGATAGTTTATTTAATTGTATTTATTTGTAGCAATTGTATTTAATTAATTTATTGATAGTGTAGTGTTAGGTTAATTGTAGGTAATTGTAGGTAGTTTATTTAATTATTTTATTGATAGGGTAGTGTTAGGTTTAATTATAACTTAGGTTAGGACTTATTTTACAGGTAATTTTGTAATTATTTTAACTAGGTAACTATTAAATAGTTCTTAACTATTTAATAGCTATTGTACCTAGTTAAAATAAATACCAAGTTGCCTGTAAAATAAATATTAATCCTAAAATAGCTAAAATATAATTATAATTTATATTGTAGCTATATTAGGATTTATTTTACAGGTAAGTATTTAGCTTTAAATAGGATTAATTTATTTAATAAGAGTTAATTTATTTCGTTAGATTAAAATTATATTTAAGTTAGGGGGGTGTTAGTGTTAGGGTTAGACTTAGCTTTAGGGGTTAATACATTTATTAGAATAGCGGTGAGCTCCGATCGGAAGATTAGGGGTTAATAATTGAAGGAAGGTGTCGGCGATGTTAGGGAGGGCAGATTAGGGGTTAATACTATTTATGATAGGGTTAGTGAGACGGATTAGGGGTTAATAACTTTATTATAGTAGCGCTCAGGTCCGCTCGGCAGATTAGGGGTTAATAAGTGTAGGTAGGTGTCGGCGACGTTGAGGGGGCAGATTAGGGGTTAATAAATATAATATAGGGGTCGGCGGTGTTAGGGGCAGCAGATTAGGGGTACATAGGGATAACGTAGGTGGCGGAGCTTTGCGGTCGGAAGATTAGGGGTTAATTATTTTAAGTAGCTGGCGGCGATGTTGTGGGGGGCAGATTAGGGGTTAATAAATGTAATATAGGGGTCGGCGGGGTTAGGGGCAGCAGATTAGGGGTACATAAGTATAACGTAGGTGGCGGTCGGAAGATTAGGGGTTAAAATTTTTAATCGAGTGGCGGCGATGTGGGGGGAGCTCGGTTTAGGGGTACATAGGTAGTTTATGGGTGTTAGTGTACTTTAGGGTACAGTAGTTAAGAGCTTTATGAACCGGCGTTAGCCAGAAAGCTCTTAACTCCTGCTTTTTTCAGGCGGCTGGAATCTTGTCGTTAGAGCTCTAACGCTCACTGCAGAAACGACTCTAAATACCGGCGTTAGAAAGATCCCATTGAAAAGATAGGCTACGCAAATGGCGTAGGGGGATCTGCGGTATGGAAAAGTCGCGGCTGCAAAGTGAGCGTTAGACCCTTTAATCACTGACTCCAAATACCAGCGGGCGCCCAAAACCAGCGTTAGGAGCCTCTAACGCTGGTTTTGACGGCTACCGCCGAACTCTAAATCTAGGCCTAAGAGAGTATAGCTCTTGATAACATTCTGTAAAGACTTTTAAGATCTCCTCCGCTGATGAAACCAGTTTTCCTCCACTTTGGATGGAGTCAATCAAGGATGACCCTTTGTCCCCTTTGATAAGATTTGCAAGGAGTTTCCCTGTTTTATTGCCATATCTGTACATCTTGGCCTGAAACTTTAATTCTTTCTGTGTGGTCCTATGGATTAGTAAGGTGTCCCTTTCCTTCTTAGTTTGTGAGTATCTTGCCCAATTTTCTGATGATCTATGTAGTAGATATCGATTATATGCATTAGATACGGCCTTCAGTACTTCATTTTCTCGCGTTTTTTAGTTTTTAGTTCTATAAATGCTGTAGGCTAGGAATTCCTCCCTAAGAACCGCTTTGGCAGCTTCCCAGAAGAGCGCCGATTGATTTAAGTGTTCGTGATTAAGGTGGGAATATTCCTCGTATTTAAGGTTAAGACAGTTTTTGAATTTGTAATCTGATGCTGAGTAATTAGGAAAGTGGAAACGTCGCTTATCAAAGGATAAATCTCCAAGCTGCAGATCCAAAAATATAGGGGCGTGATCGGATATGCATATAGGCAATATGCTTGATGCTACTCTTTGCTTAGCAATTCTTTCATCTAAAAGAAAGAGGTCAATCCTGGAAAGAGTCTTGTGTGCCTTGGAGAGACAAGTAAATTTGCTACTTTCCGGATTGTGTACTCTCCATATGTCGCTAACCCTGAGGTTCCGATAGATCACTTTAAAATTTTTAGCTTCTAGACTATCTCTTTTAGTCTTGGAAGCGGAAGAGTCCTGTCGACATCTATCCAGTGGGTATTGCGGGGCCATGTTGAAGTCCCCTCCTAGTATTATATAGGCCTCAGCATATGAAAGTATTTTAGCTTGTAACTCTTCCCAAAACTCATGATTAAATCTATTTGGGGCATATATATTGCAGAGCGTATAAAGAGTTTTTGCCAATTTGATTTTAACCATTAGGAATCTCCCCTCTGAGTCCGTATTAATATGTAATATTTCATAGTTTATCTTTTTCCCTAGCAATATTGCTACTCCACCTTTTCTATCTATACTGGGAGAGGCGACGACTTCCTTAACCCATGCACACTTAAGTGTTAACACTTCCTCTGGTTTTAAATGTTTTTCTTGTAAGAAGGCAATATTTGTGTTTAATTTCCTCAACTGAGATATTATTAGCTTTCACTTAATCTGGGATGTAATGCCCCCTAAATTCCATGATACCAGCTTATATCTACCTGCCTTGTAAAAGATGCTGAAGGAGAAAAAACAAAAAACAAAAAAACAAACAAAAGGGAATTCCCCCCCCCTCTCCCAACCCATGTCCATACGACCCTTCCCCAAAATGAGCCACTTGAACCCAAGGGGGATAGCCCCAACCTTTCCAAGGGCTATTTTAACTTCCTTAGCAATTAAAGGGGAAAAAAAATAAAAAGAATAATACCTGAAATACATCAATAAAAACATAAAAGGCAAAATAGCTAATACATACAATTCATCTTGCAAAGCTAACTTTTCTGAGAGACTGTAAAGCCTGACTGGGCCAGAAAATTATCTGCTTCTGCTATAGAGTCGAAAAAATATACCTTATTATCCTTCCAAATCTTAGCCTAGCAGGGTAAATAAGGGTGGCACGAAATCCCTGGTTAATTAGTTTTGTACATAATGGGGCTAAATTCCTCCTCTTTGCAACTGTTTCAGCTGAAAAATCTTGGAACAGCATATTTTTTGTGTCCCCAATATAAATGGGTTGATTTTTTTGGAAAAATTGTAATAACATAACTTTGTCTTGGAAGTTAAGTACTTTGGCAATAATTGGTCTGGGTTTAGTTATTTCCTTACCAGCTGAAGGTCATCCTAACCTGTGCACCCTCTCCAACACAATCTGTGGCTGAGACTGTGGTATTTGTAGAAGCTGTGGTAGGGTAATAGTTAGAAATTTATTAAGGTCCTCAAACTTCTTCTCCTCTGGTACCCCAATCACTCTAATATTGTTCCTCCTAGAGCAATTTTCTAGGTCTTCTAATTTTTCTTGGATTTTTATAAAGTTAAATAAGGAGGTTTCCAATTTAGTGTTTTGAGCTATAGTAAGATCCTAAAGGTTCGATATCCTTTGCTCTGTCTCCGATAATCTACTTGAGAATTGTCTGAATTAATTCGTTAGAAGTGATATGTTTTGCTTAATTTCATTCCTAAAACTGTCAAATTTAGGAGCCAGAGCTTCAGAAATACTTACTACCAGTAATTGAGTGTCAAGCGGCTCACTTAATGGTGTAGGATTGGTAACAACTGGGTGTGTCTCCGTAGAGGTCTCCAGGGTGGTCTTATTTTTCCTGTCTCTTTGTCAGATCGCCATAGCTGAGGGTGAAGTTTTGGGTTGCGTGTTGAGAAATTTGTCCATGTGCAAGTGAATCAGATATAGTGAATGCTATGTGCTAAGTGAAAGTTAACAATGCTAGTGATAGCAGTGAAATGGGCCCCATACGGGGGAACCAGAAAAAAATAAAGATTTTTTTTTTTTTCTTTTAGTGGTAAATTAACTAGCTTGGTGTGAAACGTGAAGGATTGTGCAATTAATTAAAGTGAGTAAAAAAAAATCAAGAAAAAAAAGCAACAAAAAAAAAGCAAAGGGAGAAGAAGGATTGGTGAAGTGCGTGCTGATTTATTATGTCAGTTATGGTGGCTGACAATAAGATAATATTAGATCATTCAGTTTATTAAATACCAGGGAATGAATTCAGGATGTGGGTGCAAAACCCAGCATAGAACACGAGGCAGAGTCAGGTTTACCCGTACCCTTAGTGCCCCTACCCGCAATTGTTCCCTATGTTGCAAGAACATAGGAAATCATTACTTACAAAACCACCTTCTACCAGTAGATACCTTATGTACCACTCAGCCTAACCCTTAATTAATTTACTTATTTATATGGATATAAGAAGCTATCTCAATTTTAGGGGAACCGAGGTTGGATCTTTACCAAGGTACCTTTCTCCTTAATAGAACCTTAGGGGGACTAGTAAAAGGAAAAGCCCCCTTTTATGCCCACTGCTCCTAGGTTGTAGATTTCAATTTTTACCAAGACTTTAGTAAGGGAGGCCTCGTGCCTCCTACGTGTAGGAAAATAAAGGTAATTCAATTCAGCAACCTGCACATTTAAATTTCAGTTTTTCAAAATAAGATGTTACTTTAGATACAGGATTTTTATAAAATAACATGGTTAGTACCAATACTTAGAGAAAACAAGATGCAGCCTAGTATAAGCAGAAGAACAATAACAAAAATAAATAACCTAGAAGAAAATAAGCAACCAAAAAGACAATATTCCTATTTCTGTGCTTGCGTGCTGGTTACCTATAGCTCTTATGGCTTAATACCATGTTTCCAAATTTGTATGGCTTTGGCAGCAGGGAGACTCTAAGTTCCAATATTTAATCTGAAAACAGAAAAGATCAGTTATGGCATCGCCAGTTCCCTTTTACTCATACAAAAAATATAGGATCCAGCTCAAGTTTACGGGTCACAGTACCTACCGAGAAAGTCCAGTCTCGACCAGTTTACTCCTGGCTGTCGATCAATGCAGCCTCTCTATGCTCTCAGCCGAGAAGAACCATGTCCCCCCTCTCGTAGCATTGGTGGGAGGGGAGTAGCCTGAATAGAGTGGGCGATACCTCCGCTCAATAGAGCCTCCAATGCCATTCTGTTAGTCAGCTGAAGCAGCTGATCCTGGGTCGCCGATGGCACAGGGAACCAATGCAATCCTCCCCACACGCAACATCCATGGGGGGGGGGGGGAACAGCCAGCCCGGTCACAAGAAACCGCCTCCAGCCACCAGGGGCCGGGAATTCCTTAATCTCCGGCAGCGATGTTCCGAGTTGCAAAGTGGGTGTGAGGCTGTGAAGCTCGTATGTGAAGCTCGTATGCCTAGAGCATAGACCAGATTTCCAATCAGGTAGGCAGGTAGTTCAACCCTCTTGCATCACCTGTGGGAGGGGGAAGGAGTAAAAGGGTCTAGCAGTGATTTAGTTTGCCTTCAAAAGACTTCTATACCAGGCATATATTTCTCATAAGCCGTATTAGGAATTGTCACGACAGTCCCTCAAGGTTGTTGCAACAAGCAGCTCAGTGTGATGTAACAGGCACTGATGGAGCACCGGTAGCAATAGGTGTATGCTCAGCTAGCCGCCCCAGGTCAAGGGTTCTAGGCACGGGGATTCTCTGCCAACAGCTCTTGCTGGGAGTCAGAGAGAAAGAGTTCACGTGACCTTGCTCTTCTGCTCCTCCCCCGGAACTTCCAGCAGAGCATACAATTTTAAACAACTTTCCAATTTACTTATTTTATCAAATTTTCCTTGTTTTCTTGTTATCCTTTGTTGAAAAGCTGGGATGTAAGCTCATGAGTGTGCACATGTCCTCAGATCTATATTGCAGCAGTTTTGCAACAATGTTATACATTAGCAGGAGCACTAGATGGCAGCACCATTTCCTGTTATGTAGTGCTTCAGGTGTGTGCATGCTACCTACCTAGGTATCCCTTCAACAAAGAATAACATGAAAACTAAACAAATTTCATAATAGAAGTAAATTGGAAACTTTTTAAAAATCGTATTCTCTATCTAAATAATGAAAGACATTTTTGGGTTTACTGTCCCTTTAACAACAGGGATAATAGCAACATCTCTATTTTTGCAGATGATACAAAGTTGTGTAAGGTCATTAGGTCAGAGCAGGATGAACTTGCTTTACAAGGGGATCTGCAAAAATTAGAAGAATGGGCAGGTAAATGGAAAATGAGATTTAATACAGGAAAATTCGAGGTTCTACATATTGGAAGTTAAATAAGCAGGCAATTTATTATTTAAATTGGACTAGACTTCGCTCAACAGAGGAGGAAAGGGATTTGGGAGTAGTAATAGATAACAAACTAAAGATGGGCGCACTATGCAGAGCAGCAGCTTCTAAGATACTAGCATGTATTAATAGAGGCATTGATGCAAGGGAAGAAAGCATAATTTTGTCACTATATAAATCTCTGGTAAGACCTCACCTTGAGTATGGAGTGCAGTTCTGGGGACCAATCTCAAAAAAAGACATTGCAGACTTAGAAAAAGTTCAGAGAAGGGCCACAAAACTAATAAGGGGAATGGAGAATTTAAGCTATGATGACAGGCTCGCCAAACTTGGTCTGTTATCTCTAGAAAAAAGGCACTTGAGAGGTGACATGATTACTTTATATAAATATATTCAAGGCCCATATACACAGATAACAGAAGCTTTGTTTATACCAAGAAAATTGTTTGTTAAAGAGGACACAATTTAAGGCTGGTGGAAATGAGATAATGGGGCAAGGTATCAAGCCATCAACCTCAAATACGCTGGAATTCCGCAGCGTATTTGTGGCGAGGCTGATTCGCCTTAGTTATCAAAGGCTAGATCCCGGCAAAAGTAGAATTTTGTGACGTAAACTTCGATCCGCCGGCCTCAGTCCGACACAGATCGATTCTTACGTCACTACAGATGTTCCGCACACAAGTACGGCACAATCTGACTACTTTTGCTAGTTATCAAAAAACTAGCAGGTACGCTCGGCACTTTTCCGGCCCAGCGTACCTGGTTTTCAAACTGCCACCCTGGAGGCGGCGGATCCCATAGGAATCAATGGAAGTCTGACAATAGCGAAAGTACAAGTTCGCTGCTGACAGACATCCCATTGATTTCTATGGGAGCTGTCTACACCTAACACCCTAACATGTACCCCGAGTCTAAACACCACTAATCTGTCCCCCCCTACACCGCCGCAAATAAATAAAGTGTTTAACCCCTAAACCGCCGCTCCCGGAGCCCACCGCAAGCTACTCTATACATATTAACCCCTAAACCGCCGCTCCCGGAGCCCACCGCAACTATAATAAATGTCTTAACCCCTAAACCGCCACTCCCGGAGCCCACCGCCACTTACATTATACCTAGTTACCCCTATCCTGCCCCCCATACTGCCGCCCTCTATAATAAAGTTATTAACCCCTATCCTGCCGATCCCGCACCTCGCAGCAACTAAATAAATAGTTTAACCCCTAAACCACCACTCCCGGACCCTGCCGCAACCTATATTAAATTTATTAACCCCTAATCTGCCCCCCCCCCTACACCGTCGCCACCTATAATACATTTATTAACCCCTATCCTGCCCCCCACTACACCGCCGCCACTGTAATAAATTTATTAACCCCTAAACCTAAGTCTAACACTAACCCTAAATATTAATTAAATAAATCTAAATAATATTTCTATTATGAACTAAATTAATCCTATTTAAAACTAAATACTTACTTTTAGAATAAACCCTAATATAGCTACAATATAAATAATAATTATATTGTAGCTATCTTAGGATTTATTTTTATTTTACAGGCAAATTTCAATTTATTTTAACTAGGTACAATAGCTATTAAATAGTTATTAACTATTTAATAGCTACCTAGCTACAATAAAGAGAAATTAACCTGTAAAATAAAAACTAACCTAAATTACAATTACACCTAACACTACACTATACTTTAATAAATTATTCCTATTTAAAACTAAATACTTACCTGTAAAATAAACCCTAAGATAGCTACAATGTAATTAATAATTACATTGTAGCTATTTTAGGATTTATATTTATTTTACAGGTAACTTTGTATTTATTTTAGCTAGTTAGAATAGTTATTAAATAGTTATTAACTATTTAATAACTACCTAGCTAAAAGAAATACAAAATTACCTGTAAAATAAATCCTAACCTAAGTTACAATTAAACCTAACACTACACTATCATTACATTAATTAAATAAATTAACTACAAATAACTACAATTAAATACAATTACATAAACTAACTAAAGTACAAAAAATAAAAAAAGCTAAGTTACAAAAAATAAAAAAAATAAGTTACAAACATTTTAAAAATATTAGAACAATTTTAAGCTACTTACACCTAATCTAAGGCCCCTAATAAAATAACAACCCCCCCCCCCAAAAAAAAAATGCCCTACCCTATTCTAAATTAAAAAAGTTCAAAGCTCTTTTACCTTACCAGCCCTTAAAAGGACCTTTTGTGGGGCATGCCCCCAACATTAAAACCCCCCACCCACATACCCCTAATCTAACCCAAACCCCCCTTAAAATAACCTAACACTAATCCCCTGAAGATCATCCTACCTTGAGTCATCTTCACTCAGCCGAGCAGCAATGGAATTGAAAGTTACCTGTAAAATAAAAATAAATCCTAAGATAGCTACAATATAATTATTATTTATTTTGTAGCTATATTAGGGTTTATTTTACAGGTAAGTATTTCGTTTTAAATAGGATTAACTTAGTTAATAAGAGAAATATTATTTAGATTTATTTAATGAATATTTAAGTTAGGGGGTGTTAGGGTTAGTGTTAGACTTAGGTTTAGGGGTAAATAATTTATTACAGTGGCGGCGGTGTAGTGGGGGGCAGGATAGGGGTTAATAAATTTATTATAGGTGGCAACGGTGCAGGGGGGGCAGGAAATGGGTTAATAAATTTATTATAGGTGGCGACGGTGTAGGGGGGGCAGGATAGGGGTTAATAAATTTAATATAGGTTGCGGCGGGTTCAGGGAGCGGCGGTTTAGGGGTTAAACTATTTATTTATTTGCGGCGAGGTGCAGGATCAGCAGGATAGGGGTTAATAACTTTATTATAGAGGGCAACGGTATAGGGGGGGCAGGATAGGGGTTACTAGGTATAATGTAGGTGGCAGCGGTGTCCGGAAGCGGCGGTTTAGGGGTTAATACATTTATAAGAGTTGCGGTGGGGTCTAGGAGTGGCGGTTTAGGGGTTAGTAACTTTATTTAGCTGCGGGGGGCTCCGGGGGCGCTGGTATAGGGGGTAGAACAGTATAGTATAGTGTGGGTGCTTAGTGACAGGCTAGCAAGAAAGCTGTAAAAAAGCCGAAGAGCAGCGAGATCGGATGAGTGATAACTCTCACAGTCCGCTGCTCATCGCCCCGTACTTGGTGCGCGGCTTTTTGACAGCTTTTTTGATAACTTAGGCGAATTTTGGCAGGTCCGCGACGGCGATGTGAGGCGAGCTTAGGCGGGCGTATTGGGCCGGCGAAGGCAGGAAAAGTAGACACGTTGATAACTAGGCCCCTTAATCTGCAACTGAAAAATGTTTTCAATGTAAGAGCAATACAATTGTGGAACTCATTACCAGAGGTGTTAGTGAATGCGAATACCTGCACTCCATACTCATGCCAATACCTTAGATACATTTAAAAATTGTTTAGATACATTTCTGGCTTGAAACATGGATATGATTGCTTGTGTGAAATGGGTCACCTTTTTAATCGGATTAATTTAAGCTCAACTGGAGCTTTTTTTGTAAGTATATTAGATTTGTTTAAATTGCACCTGATGGACTTTAGTCTTTTTTCAACCACATTTAGTATGTTAATGTATGCAATTAAATGAGGGGTACTAGTAATATTCTCTAATAATGCACACACACACACATATATATATTTAAGATAGATAACTATGAAAAACAAGATTTAAAAAAAAATTGCAGTAATTCACACTAACTACAATAGAGAAAAATAAATTATGTACAAAAAAGTTTGGAACTTTAATTAAAATGATGTGTATTCCCCCCAAAAAAGTCTGTCAGTCACATGCTGTGCTCCCTCATCAATATAATAAACTAAACATGCAGTTTAAAATTAACTGCAAAAAAATATATTTTTTTCTACACAAAAAGGGGTGAACTTTATTTAAAACATATGTGTACCCCCAAAAAAGTCAGCAGGCCTATGTCTCAGTCACAGGCTATGCCCCTGGAACAAAATAATTAATAAACTAAATGTGCAGCTTAAAAGTTAAACTAACTGCAAGAAAATAGAATGTTTCTGAACACAAACAGTTAAAGTTTAATTCAAAATTTATTATTTCAAAAAAGCAAGCTGGCCTACCTATCAGTCACATGCTATGCTGCCACAGCAGTATAATTATGAATAATCTAAAAATGTAGTTCACAGTAATAAAATACAATTGTTTTTCCGCACAACAAAGGTTTAAAGTTTAATTCTAATTTTCACCTAGATTACGAGTTTTGCACTAAACAGGGAGCAAAACTAACGCCAAAAAAGTTGCGTTATTTTACTCTCCATAGCGCTGCCATTATAAGTTACTGAAAAGCCTCTTTGTGCATGCGATATGGTGGCGTTAATACCGCACAAAATCCAAGGGCTGCTTTGACGTGCTCGTGCATGCTTTCCCCCATAGACATCAATGGTAAGAGAGTGTTAGAAAAAAACTTGAAGTGCGGAATGAAAAATCTCTGTAACGCAACCCCATTGATGTCTATGGGGGAAAAAAAGTTATGTTTAAACCTAACACCCCAACATAAACCCCAAGTTATTAACCTCTATTCCGCCGCACCCGATATCGCAGACACCTAAATAAAGCTATTAACCCCTATTCTGACACTCCCCGATATCTCCAACACTATAATAAAGTTATTAACCCCTATCCCACCACTCCCCGACATCGCCACCACTAAATAAACCTATTAACCCCTAAACCTACAGCCCCCCACATCGCCGCTACTAAATAAACCTCCGCGCAGGATGGGATCAGCTTCCAGGATAGCTCCGCTCCGCACCGCCGGGATGAAGATAGAAGACGTCCCCGAGATTGATGAAGGTGTCGCTGCCTGGATGAAGACTTCTCGCCGCCTGAATGAAGATGCATGTCTGGACTAGATTAGGGCTTTGAGCTTTTGTAAAAGAGCTGAATGCCCTTTTAAGGGCAGTGAAAAAGAGCTGAATACCCTTTTAAGGGCAATGCCCATACAAATGCCATTTTAGGGGCAATGGGTAGATTAGGTTTATTTTAGAGTTTAGTTTATTATTTTGGGGGTTTGGTTGGGTGGTGGGTTTTACTGTTGGGGGCACTTTGTATTTTTACAGGTAAAAGAGCTGTTTAACTTAGGGCAATGCCTTACAAAAGGCCCTTTTAAGGACTATTGGTAGTTTATTGCAGGCTAGGGGGTGTTTTTATTTTGGAGGTTTTTGCTACGCTATGGGAAAAAAAACAGCAGTGAGGGGGGAGGAGGGGGAATGATGGATCCGATGTGGGAAAGGGATCTGGGAGAGGGAGGGGGACAGCTACACTACAGAAAAAAATCTTTTTTTGTGTCAATCACCTACTAATCTCAGTGGTATAAGACCCCATATTGGAAAGAGGGGTCACATAACCCTGTAAGATATAGGTGATCACCCTTAAAGTAGAAAGAACTTGCAAATGCACTTAAAGGTATTATTTCCCAGAGTGGGAAGTGCTTCTCTAACAAATCCTTTATCTCCCCTTGCTTGTGCTAGAGGAGTAAGTGACTCCTCAGATGAAATAACAGACACTCCTCTTTTAAATGAGGGGGTCACTTTTTCCTCAAACACAAACAGAGGGGTAGATAGGGGCCCTGTTTGAGACCCCATCCCCTTCAGATTATATAGCACTTTTAAGTGCAGGTTATTGCTACTTTAAGTTTGTGTATCTGCATCTTACAGGGGAATCTATCCACTTATTTATTTGTAGAAATATGTATTTATGAATAAAGAGAACATATTCTTGTGTGTGAATTACATTGAAATGTTAAATATTCATATTTTCATGTCGGGTTAAATTTGACGTGAGCTTTGAGCTAGCAAACACCATAGGAAACAAAGGGATGTACCCACAACTAGAGGGAAGCGGGGAATAACTTTAATACTATGCTTTTACAATTTATTTAGGGCCAGAACACAAGTGGAGCGTTATTTAATGCTCCTGCTAGAGCACTAACATTTTTCACACAAGCGCTAGCTCAATGTGTACAAAAAAAAGTTAGAATATCACGCTTGCGTTCACATATTCGCCCATAGAAGTCAATAGAGAAACAAAACTGGAAAAAAAACCTTAACACATTAGCCGTGTGTATACCCAATCCCATATTCTCAAGTGTGCTAACCCAACATGAACATATGAATATTTCACATTCCAATGTTCTTTACATAGCAGTATATGCTCTATTTATTCATAAATACAATCTGGCCCTTAGGGGTTAATTTATCATATGCCGGCAGACATGATTCGCTACAGCGAATCGTGCCCACCTGGCATCGCTAAATACTGACAGCATACGCTGTCTACATTTAACATTGCACAAGCATTTCTTGTGAAACGCTTGTGCAATACCGACCCCTGCACATTTGCAGCCAATCGGTCGCTAGCAGGGGGTGTCAATCATCCGATCATATCTTTTAGGTGACAGACAAGTTAAGAATCAGTGGTCTTACGATAATATAAGGGAGCATAGAAAAGAACGGAGCTAAGTAAAAATAGAAATGAATTGCATCATGTGATTCATATTGTATCTGTTTTTGTGTGAAATGAATGATAAATTTAAGTATTTGCACCATCGATGCTATAAGTTATCAGCAGACTTGATCCTCGTGGCTTTGTTGATGCCAAAATAATGAAGCCCTATTTTTTATAAATTTCTAACTCAGATGTGTAATCGCTGCAGCGAGATTCAGGGACTTATTGATACATTGTGCCCTATGTGTCATTGCTATCTACTTCACAATGCAAACAGGTTAGAAAAGAATTTATTCAAAAATCATTCAGAATAAGTGCTTAGAGTTATTTATACAAATGTAGGAAATGTTAATGCACCTCCAGGCATGTGTTAATGCAAAATTCTTAACATGCCAGTGTGATCAGCCTGCATTAACAATCTATTAGGCTATTGCGAAGAATGGACGATAATGCTAATGCAATATTTCATGCACTGTAACAAGCCAGCAGGCTTTATTAATACCACTGGTTTCTACAGTTATTCAGATCATAAACATTCACCACAAAAACTCAAATAACGATTGCAGGGGAGATTTGCCTAACTTATGAAGTCTACTCTACTCTTTACACCTAGTACCACATCCTTGCAAAATTATTTATAAGGTCATAGAAAGAGTAAATCTAAACAAAAATAAACATAATCTAAAACATTATACAATTTTACTGTGGTTT